>NW_024871544.1:40000-112500 GCF_019054845.1 Dipodomys spectabilis
GTAACACTCACCGTCACCCTAACACTCAACCTAACCCAAACCCTCACCCACACCCTAACCATCACTCACCCGAACCCTAAACCTTACCCTAACCCTAAACCTCACCCTAAACATCACCCTAACCCTAACCTTCACCCTCACCCTCACCCTCACAATAAACATCAACTTAACCCTACATCTCAGCCTAACCCTAACCCTCTACCTGACCCTAAACCTCACCCTGACCCTCACCCTAACCCTAACCCTAACCCTAACCCTCACCGTAAACCTTACCCTTAACCTAACCCTCAACCTAAACCTAACCCTCACCCTAAACCTAACCCTCACACTAACCTTAACCCTAACCCTCACCCTCACCCTCTCAATACCCCTAACCCTAACCCTAATCTTAACACTGACCCTCACCCTCACCCTAACCCTAACCCTAACCCTTAACCTCACTCTCACCTTAACCCTCACATTCACCCTAAACCTCACCCTAACCCTACGCCTACCCCTCTCCCTAACCCTCACATTAACGCTAACCCTAACCCTAACCCCAACCCTAACCCTACCCCTAACTCTCAACCTCACACTAACCCTAAACCTAACCTTCACCCTCATCCTAACCCTAATCCTCACCCACACCCTAACCCTCAAACTCACCTGAAGCCTCTCCCTCACCCGAACCCTCATCCTCACCCTAAATCTCACCCTAAACATCACCCAAACCCTAACCCTCACCCTAACCCTAAACTTAACCCTCATCCTCACCCTAACCCTCACCCTAACCCTTATCCTCACCCTAACCCTAACCCTAACCCTAACCCTGACCCTAACCCTAACCCTAACCCTAACCCTAACCCTAACCCTAACCCTGACCCTAACCCTGACCCTGACCCTGACCCTGACCCTGACCCTGACCCTGACCCTGACCCTGACCCTGACCCTGACCCTGAACCTAACCCTAACCCTAACCCTAACCCTGACCCTAACCCTAACCCTAACCCTAACCCTAACCCTAACCCTAACCCTAACCCTAACCCTGACCCTAAGCCTAACCCTAACCCTAACCCTAACCCTAACCGTAACCCTCACTCTGACCCTCACGCTAACACTCACCCTAACCCTAACCCTAAACCTTATCCTCACCTTAACCCTCACCCTAACCCTTACCCTCATCCTTTCCCTAACCCTAACCCTCACCCTCACCCTAACCCTAACCCAAACAATAACCCTAATGATCATCCTAACCCTAACCCTCACACTCACCCAAACCCAAACCTTAACCGTAACCCTCACCTTCACCCTCAACCTAAACCTCAACCTCACCCTCATCCTAACCCTCACCCTCACCCTAAACATCAACCTAACCGTAACCCTCTAAACCAAACCCTAACTCTAACCCTAACCTTCACCCTAACCCTAAACTTACCTCTCACCCTAACCCTCACCCTAACCCTAACCCTAAACTTTCCCTAACGCTAACCCTAACATTAACCCTCACCCTCATACTAAACATCACTCTAACGCTAACCCTCACCCTAACCCTAACCCTAAGCCTCATCCTAACCCTACCCCTCAACTTAACCTTCACCCTCCCCTAATCCTCACCCTAACTCTAACCCTAACCCTTACCTAAACAAAACCCTCACCCACACCCTCAACTTAACCCTCACCATAACCCTTACCTCACCCTAAACCTAACTCTAACCCTCAGCCTAAACCTAACCCTCACCCTAACCCTAAACCTACCCCTCACGCTAACCCTCATCCGAACCCTCACCCTAAACCTAACCCTCACCCTAAACCTAACCCTAACCCTCAACCTCACTGTAACACTCACCGTCACCCTAACACTCAACCTAACCCAAACCCTCACCCACACCCTAACCATCACACTCACCCGAACCCTAAACCTTACCCTAACCCTAAACCTCACCCTAAACATCACCCTAACCCTAACCTTCACCCTCACCCTCACCCTCACAATAAACATCAACTTAACCCTACATCTCAGCCTAACCCTAACCCTCTACCTGACCCTAAACCTCACCCTGTCCTTCACCCTAACCCTAACCCTAACCCTAACCCTCACCGTAAACCTTACCCTTAACCTAACCCTCAACCTAAACCTAACCCTCACCCTAAACCTAACCCTCACACTAACCTTAACCTTAACCCTCACCCTCACCCTCTCAATACCCCTAACCCTAACCCTAATCTTAACACTGACCCTCACCCTCACCCTAACCCTAACCCTAACCCTTAACCTCACTCTCACCTTAACCCTCACATTCACCCTAAACCTCACCCTAACCCTACGCCTACCCCTCTCCCTAACCCTCACATTAACGCTAACCCTAACCCTAACCCCAACCCTAACCCTACCCCTAACTCTCAACCTCACACTAACCCTAAACCTAACCTTCACCCTCATCCTAACCCTAATCCTCACCCACACCCTAACCCTCAAACTCACCTGAAGCCTCTCCCTCACCCGAACCCTCATCCTCACCCTAAATCTCACCCTAAACATCACCCAAACCCTAACCCTCACCCTAACCCTAAACTTAACCCTCATCCTCACCCTAACCCTCACCCTAACCCTTATCCTCACCCTAACCCTAACCCTAACCCTAACCCTAACCCTAACCCTAACCCTAACCCTAACCCTAACCCTAACCCTAACCCTGACCCTAACCCTAACCCTAACCCTAACCCTAACCCTAACCCTAACATTAACCCTGACCCTAACCCTGACCCTGACCCTGACCCTGACCCTGACCCTGACCCTGACCCTGACCCTGACCCTGACCCTGACCCTGACCCTGAACCTAACCCTAACCCTAACCCTAACCCTGACCCTAAGCCTAACCCTAAACCTAACCCTAACCCTAACCGTAACCCTCACTCTGACCCTCACGCTAACACTCACCCTAACCCTAACCCTAAACCTTATCCTCACCTTAACCCTCACCCTAACCCTTACCCTCATCCTTTCCCTAACCCTAACCCTCACCCTCACCCTAACCCTAACCCAAACAATAACCCTAATGATCATCCTAACCCTAACCCTCACACTCACCCAAACCCAAACCTTAACCGTAACCCTCACCTTCACCCTCAACCTAAACCTCAACCTCACCCTCATCCTAACCCTCACCCTCACCCTAAACATCAACCTAACCGTAACCCTCTAAACCAAACCCTAACTCTAACCCTAACCTTCACCCTAACCCTAAACTTACCTCTCACCCTAACCCTCACCCTAACCCTAACCCTAAACTTTCCCTAACGCTAACCCTAACATTAACCCTCACCCTCATACTAAACATCACTCTAACGCTAACCCTCACCCTAACCCTAACCCTAAGCCTCATCCTAACCCTACCCCTCAACTTAACCTTCACCCTCCCCTAATCCTCACCCTAACTCTAACCCTAACCCTTACCTAAACAAAACCCTCACCCACACCCTCAACTTAACCCTCACCATAACCCTTACCTCACCCTAAACCTAACTCTAACCCTCAGCCTAAACCTAACCCTCACCCTAACCCTAAACCTACCCCTCACGCTAACCCTCATCCGAACCCTCACCCTAAACCTAACCCTCACCCTAAACCTAACCCTAACCCTCAACCTCACTGTAACACTCACCGTCACCCTAACACTCAACCTAACCCAAACCCTCACCCACACCCTAACCATCACACTCACCCGAACCCTAAACCTTACCCTAACCCTAAACCTCACCCTAAACATCACCCTAACCCTAACCTTCACCCTCACCCTCACCCTCACAATAAACATCAACTTAACCCTACATCTCAGCCTAACCCTAACCCTCTACCTGACCCTAAACCTCACCCTGACCCTCACCCTAACCCTAACCCTAACCCTAACCCTCACCGTAAACCTTACCCTTAACCTAACCCTCAACCTAAACCTAACCCTCACCCTAAACCTAACCCTCACACTAACCTTAACCCTAACCCTCACCCTCACCCTCTCAATACCCCTAACCCTAACCCTAATCTTAACACTGACCCTCACCCTCACCCTAACCCTAACCCTAACCCTTAACCTCACTCTCACCTTAACCCTCACATTCACCCTAAACCTCACCCTAACCCTACGCCTACCCCTCTCCCTAACCCTCACATTAACGCTAACCCTAACCCTAACCCCAACCCTAACCCTACCCCTAACTCTCAACCTCACACTAACCCTAAACCTAACCTTCACCCTCATCCTAACCCTAATCCTCACCCACACCCTAACCCTCAAACTCACCTGAAGCCTCTCCCTCACCCGAACCCTCATCCTCACCCTAAATCTCACCCTAAACATCACCCAAACCCTAACCCTCACCCTAACCCTAAACTTAACCCTCATCCTCACCCTAACCCTCACCCTAACCCTTATCCTCACCCTAACCCTAACCCTAACCCTAACCCTAACCCTAACCCTAACCCTAACCCTAACCCTAACCCTAACCCTAACCCTAACCCTGACCCTAACCCTAACCCTAACCCTAACCCTAACCCTAACCCTAACCCTAACCCTGACCCTAACCCTGACCCTGACCCTGACCCTGACCCTGACCCTGACCCTGACCCTGACCCTGACCCTAACCCTAACCCTGACCCTAACCCTAACCCTAACCCTAACCCTAACCCTAACCCTAACCCTAACCCTGACCCTAAGCCTAACCCTAACCCTAACCCTAACCCTAACCGTAACCCTCACTCTGACCCTCACGCTAACACTCACCCTAACCCTAACCCTAAACCTTATCCTCACCTTAACCCTCACCCTAACCCTTACCCTCATCCTTTCCCTAACCCTAACCCTCACCCTCACCCTAACCCTAACCCAAACAATAACCCTAATGATCATCCTAACCCTAACCCTCACACTCACCCAAACCCAAACCTTAACCGTAACCCTCACCTTCACCCTCAACCTAAACCTCAACCTCACCCTCATCCTAACCCTCACCCTCACCCTAAACATCAACCTAACCGTAACCCTCTAAACCAAACCCTAACTCTAACCCTAACCTTCACCCTAACCCTAAACTTACCTCTCACCCTAACCCTCACCCTAACCCTAACCCTAAACTTTCCCTAACGCTAACCCTAACATTAACCCTCACCCTCATACTAAACATCACTCTAACGCTAACCCTCACCCTAACCCTAACCCTAAGCCTCATCCTAACCCTACCCCTCAACTTAACCTTCACCCTCCCCTAATCCTCACCCTAACTCTAACCCTAACCCTTACCTAAACAAAACCCTCACCCACACCCTCAACTTAACCCTCACCATAACCCTTACCTCACCCTAAACCTAACTCTAACCCTCAGCCTAAACCTAACCCTCACCCTAACCCTAAACCTACCCCTCACGCTAACCCTCATCCGAACCCTCACCCTAAACCTAACCCTCACCCTAAACCTAACCCTAACCCTCAACCTCACTGTAACACTCACCGTCACCCTAACACTCAACCTAACCCAAACCCTCACCCACACCCTAACCATCACACTCACCCGAACCCTAAACCTTACCCTAACCCTAAACCTCACCCTAAACATCACCCTAACCCTAACCTTCACCCTCACCCTCACCCTCACAATAAACATCAACTTAACCCTACATCTCAGCCTAACCCTAACCCTCTACCTGACCCTAAACCTCACCCTGACCCTCACCCTAACCCTAACCCTAACCCTAACCCTCACCGTAAACCTTACCCTTAACCTAACCCTCAACCTAAACCTAACCCTCACCCTAAACCTAACCCTCACACTAACCTTAACCCTAACCCTCACCCTCACCCTCTCAATACCCCTAACCCTAACCCTAATCTTAACACTGACCCTCACCCTCACCCTAACCCTAACCCTAACCCTTAACCTCACTCTCACCTTAACCCTCACATTCACCCTAAACCTCACCCTAACCCTACGCCTACCCCTCTCCCTAACCCTCACATTAACGCTAACCCTAACCCTAACCCCAACCCTAACCCTACCCCTAACTCTCAACCTCACACTAACCCTAAACCTAACCTTCACCCTCATCCTAACCCTAATCCTCACCCACACCCTAACCCTCAAACTCACCTGAAGCCTCTCCCTCACCCGAACCCTCATCCTCACCCTAAATCTCACCCTAAACATCACCCAAACCCTAACCCTCACCCTAACCCTAAACTTAACCCTCATCCTCACCCTAACCCTCACCCTAACCCTTATCCTCACCCTAACCCTAACCCTAACCCTAACCCTAACCCTAACCCTAACCCTAACCCTAACCCTAACCCTAACCCTAACCCTAACCCTGACCCTAACCCTAACCCTAACCCTAACCCTAACCCTAACCCTAACCCTAACCCTGACCCTAACCCTGACCCTGACCCTGACCCTGACCCTGACCCTGACCCTGACCCTGACCCTGACCCTGACCCTAACCCTAACCCTGACCCTAACCCTAACCCTAACCCTAACCCTAACCCTAACCCTAACCCTAACCCTGACCCTAAGCCTAACCCTAACCCTAACCCTAACCCTAACCGTAACCCTCACTCTGACCCTCACGCTAACACTCACCCTAACCCTAACCCTAAACCTTATCCTCACCTTAACCCTCACCCTAACCCTTACCCTCATCCTTTCCCTAACCCTAACCCTCACCCTCACCCTAACCCTAACCCAAACAATAACCCAATGATCATCCTAACCCTAACCCTCACACTCACCCAAACCCAAACCTTAACCGTAACCCTCACCTTCACCCTCAACCTAAACCTCAACCTCACCCTCATCCTAACCCTCACCCTCACCCTAAACATCAACCTAACCGTAACCCTCTAAACCAAACCCTAACTCTAACCCTAACCTTCACCCTAACCCTAAACTTACCTCTCACCCTAACCCTCACCCTAACCCTAACCCTAAACTTTCCCTAACGCTAACCCTAACATTAACCCTCACCCTCATACTAAACATCACTCTAACGCTAACCCTCACCCTAACCCTAACCCTAAGCCTCATCCTAACCCTACCCCTCAACTTAACCTTCACCCTCCCCTAATCCTCACCCTAACTCTAACCCTAACCCTTACCTAAACAAAACCCTCACCCACACCCTCAACTTAACCCTCACCATAACCCTTACCTCACCCTAAACCTAACTCTAACCCTCAGCCTAAACCTAACCCTCACCCTAACCCTAAACCTACCCCTCACGCTAACCCTCATCCGAACCCTCACCCTAAACCTAACCCTCACCCTAAACCTAACCCTAACCCTCAACCTCACTGTAACACTCACCGTCACCCTAACACTCAACCTAACCCAAACCCTCACCCACACCCTAACCATCACTCACCCGAACCCTAAACCTTACCCTAACCCTAAACCTCACCCTAAACATCACCCTAACCCTAACCTTCACCCTCACCCTCACCCTCACAATAAACATCAACTTAACCCTACATCTCAGCCTAACCCTAACCCTCTACCTGACCCTAAACCTCACCCTGACCCTCACCCTAACCCTAACCCTAACCCTAACCCTCACCGTAAACCTTACCCTTAACCTAACCCTCAACCTAAACCTAACCCTCACCCTAAACCTAACCCTCACACTAACCTTAACCCTAACCCTCACCCTCACCCTCTCAATACCCCTAACCCTAACCCTAATCTTAACACTGACCCTCACCCTCACCCTAACCCTAACCCTAACCCTTAACCTCACTCTCACCTTAACCCTCACATTCACCCTAAACCTCACCCTAACCCTACGCCTACCCCTCTCCCTAACCCTCACATTAACGCTAACCCTAACCCTAACCCCAACCCTAACCCTACCCCTAACTCTCAACCTCACACTAACCCTAAACCTAACCTTCACCCTCATCCTAACCCTAATCCTCACCCACACCCTAACCCTCAAACTCACCTGAAGCCTCTCCCTCACCCGAACCCTCATCCTCACCCTAAATCTCACCCTAAACATCACCCAAACCCTAACCCTCACCCTAACCCTAAACTTAACCCTCATCCTCACCCTAACCCTCACCCTAACCCTTATCCTCACCCTAACCCTAACCCTAACCCTAACCCTGACCCTAACCCTAACCCTAACCCTAACCCTAACCCTAACCCTAACCCTGACCCTAACCCTGACCCTGACCCTGACCCTGACCCTGACCCTGACCCTGACCCTGACCCTGACCCTGACCCTGACCCTGAACCTAACCCTAACCCTAACCCTAACCCTGACCCTAACCCTAACCCTAACCCTAACCCTAACCCTAACCCTAACCCTAACCCTAACCCTGACCCTAAGCCTAACCCTAACCCTAACCCTAACCCTAACCGTAACCCTCACTCTGACCCTCACGCTAACACTCACCCTAACCCTAACCCTAAACCTTATCCTCACCTTAACCCTCACCCTAACCCTTACCCTCATCCTTTCCCTAACCCTAACCCTCACCCTCACCCTAACCCTAACCCAAACAATAACCCTAATGATCATCCTAACCCTAACCCTCACACTCACCCAAACCCAAACCTTAACCGTAACCCTCACCTTCACCCTCAACCTAAACCTCAACCTCACCCTCATCCTAACCCTCACCCTCACCCTAAACATCAACCTAACCGTAACCCTCTAAACCAAACCCTAACTCTAACCCTAACCTTCACCCTAACCCTAAACTTACCTCTCACCCTAACCCTCACCCTAACCCTAACCCTAAACTTTCCCTAACGCTAACCCTAACATTAACCCTCACCCTCATACTAAACATCACTCTAACGCTAACCCTCACCCTAACCCTAACCCTAAGCCTCATCCTAACCCTACCCCTCAACTTAACCTTCACCCTCCCCTAATCCTCACCCTAACTCTAACCCTAACCCTTACCTAAACAAAACCCTCACCCACACCCTCAACTTAACCCTCACCATAACCCTTACCTCACCCTAAACCTAACTCTAACCCTCAGCCTAAACCTAACCCTCACCCTAACCCTAAACCTACCCCTCACGCTAACCCTCATCCGAACCCTCACCCTAAACCTAACCCTCACCCTAAACCTAACCCTAACCCTCAACCTCACTGTAACACTCACCGTCACCCTAACACTCAACCTAACCCAAACCCTCACCCACACCCTAACCATCACACTCACCCGAACCCTAAACCTTACCCTAACCCTAAACCTCACCCTAAACATCACCCTAACCCTAACCTTCACCCTCACCCTCACCCTCACAATAAACATCAACTTAACCCTACATCTCAGCCTAACCCTAACCCTCTACCTGACCCTAAACCTCACCCTGACCTTCACCCTAACCCTAACCCTAACCCTAACCCTCACCGTAAACCTTACCCTTAACCTAACCCTCAACCTCAACCTAACCCTCACCCTAAACCTAACCCTCACACTAACCTTAACCCTAACCCTCACCCTCACCCTCTCAATACCCCTAACCCTAACCCTAATCTTAACACTGACCCTCACCCTCACCCTAACCCTAACCCTAACCCTTAACCTCACTCTCACCTTAACCCTCACATTCACCCTAAACCTCACCCTAACCCTACGCCTACCCCTCTCCCTAACCCTCACATTAACGCTAACCCTAACCCTAACCCCAACCCTAACCCTACCCCTAACTCTCAACCTCACACTAACCCTAAACCTAACCTTCACCCTCATCCTAACCCTAATCCTCACCCACACCCTAACCCTCAAACTCACCTGAAGCCTCTCCCTCACCCGAACCCTCATCCTCACCCTAAATCTCACCCTAAACATCACCCAAACCCTAACCCTCACCCTAACCCTAAACTTAACCCTCATCCTCACCCTAACCCTCACCCTAACCCTTATCCTCACCCTAACCCTAACCCTAACCCTAACCCTAACCCTAACCCTAACCCTAACCCTAACCCTAACCCTAACCCTAACCCTGACCCTAACCCTAACCCTAACCCTAACCCTAACCCTAACCCTAACATTAACCCTGACCCTAACCCTGACCCTGACCCTGACCCTGACCCTGACCCTGACCCTGACCCTGACCCTGACCCTGACCCTGACCCTGACCCTGAACCTAACCCTAACCCTAACCCTAACCCTGACCCTAAGCCTAACCCTAAACCTAACCCTAACCCTAACCGTAACCCTCACTCTGACCCTCACGCTAACACTCACCCTAACCCTAACCCTAAACCTTATCCTCACCTTAACCCTCACCCTAACCCTTACCCTCATCCTTTCCCTAACCCTAACCCTCACCCTCACCCTAACCCTAACCCAAACAATAACCCTAATGATCATCCTAACCCTAACCCTCACACTCACCCAAACCCAAACCTTAACCGTAACCCTCACCTTCACCCTCAACCTAAACCTCAACCTCACCCTCATCCTAACCCTCACCCTCACCCTAAACATCAACCTAACCGTAACCCTCTAAACCAAACCCTAACTCTAACCCTAACCTTCACCCTAACCCTAAACTTACCTCTCACCCTAACCCTCACCCTAACCCTAACCCTAAACTTTCCCTAACGCTAACCCTAACATTAACCCTCACCCTCATACTAAACATCACTCTAACGCTAACCCTCACCCTAACCCTAACCCTAAGCCTCATCCTAACCCTACCCCTCAACTTAACCTTCACCCTCCCCTAATCCTCACCCTAACTCTAACCCTAACCCTTACCTAAACAAAACCCTCACCCACACCCTCAACTTAACCCTCACCATAACCCTTACCTCACCCTAAACCTAACTCTAACCCTCAGCCTAAACCTAACCCTCACCCTAACCCTAAACCTACCCCTCACGCTAACCCTCATCCGAACCCTCACCCTAAACCTAACCCTCACCCTAAACCTAACCCTAACCCTCAACCTCACTGTAACACTCACCGTCACCCTAACACTCAACCTAACCCAAACCCTCACCCACACCCTAACCATCACACTCACCCGAACCCTAAACCTTACCCTAACCCTAAACCTCACCCTAAACATCACCCTAACCCTAACCTTCACCCTCACCCTCACCCTCACAATAAACATCAACTTAACCCTACATCTCAGCCTAACCCTAACCCTCTACCTGACCCTAAACCTCACCCTGACCCTCACCCTAACCCTAACCCTAACCCTAACCCTCACCGTAAACCTTACCCTTAACCTAACCCTCAACCTAAACCTAACCCTCACCCTAAACCTAACCCTCACACTAACCTTAACCCTAACCCTCACCCTCACCCTCTCAATACCCCTAACCCTAACCCTAATCTTAACACTGACCCTCACCCTCACCCTAACCCTAACCCTAACCCTTAACCTCACTCTCACCTTAACCCTCACATTCACCCTAAACCTCACCCTAACCCTACGCCTACCCCTCTCCCTAACCCTCACATTAACGCTAACCCTAACCCTAACCCCAACCCTAACCCTACCCCTAACTCTCAACCTCACACTAACCCTAAACCTAACCTTCACCCTCATCCTAACCCTAATCCTCACCCACACCCTAACCCTCAAACTCACCTGAAGCCTCTCCCTCACCCGAACCCTCATCCTCACCCTAAATCTCACCCTAAACATCACCCAAACCCTAACCCTCACCCTAACCCTAAACTTAACCCTCATCCTCACCCTAACCCTCACCCTAACCCTTATCCTCACCCTAACCCTAACCCTAACCCTAACCCTAACCCTAACCCTAACCCTAACCCTAACCCTAACCCTAACCCTAACCCTAACCCTGACCCTAACCCTAACCCTAACCCTAACCCTAACCCTAACCCTAACCCTAACCCTGACCCTAACCCTGACCCTGACCCTGACCCTGACCCTGACCCTGACCCTGACCCTGACCCTGACCCTAACCCTAACCCTGACCCTAACCCTAACCCTAACCCTAACCATAACCCTAACCCTAACCCTAACCCTGACCCTAAGCCTAACCCTAACCCTAACCCTAACCCTAACCGTAACCCTCACTCTGACCCTCACGCTAACACTCACCCTAACCCTAACCCTAAACCTTATCCTCACCTTAACCCTCACCCTAACCCTTACCCTCATCCTTTCCCTAACCCTAACCCTCACCCTCACCCTAACCCTAACCCAAACAATAACCCTAATGATCATCCTAACCCTAACCCTCACACTCACCCAAACCCAAACCTTAACCGTAACCCTCACCTTCACCCTCAACCTAAACCTCAACCTCACCCTCATCCTAACCCTCACCCTCACCCTAAACATCAACCTAACCGTAACCCTCTAAACCAAACCCTAACTCTAACCCTAACCTTCACCCTAACCCTAAACTTACCTCTCACCCTAACCCTCACCCTAACCCTAACCCTAAACTTTCCCTAACGCTAACCCTAACATTAACCCTCACCCTCATACTAAACATCACTCTAACGCTAACCCTCACCCTAACCCTAACCCTAAGCCTCATCCTAACCCTACCCCTCAACTTAACCTTCACCCTCCCCTAATCCTCACCCTAACTCTAACCCTAACCCTTACCTAAACAAAACCCTCACCCACACCCTCAACTTAACCCTCACCATAACCCTTACCTCACCCTAAACCTAACTCTAACCCTCAGCCTAAACCTAACCCTCACCCTAACCCTAAACCTACCCCTCACGCTAACCCTCATCCGAACCCTCACCCTAAACCTAACCCTCACCCTAAACCTAACCCTAACCCTCAACCTCACTGTAACACTCACCGTCACCCTAACACTCAACCTAACCCAAACCCTCACCCACACCCTAACCATCACACTCACCCGAACCCTAAACCTTACCCTAACCCTAAACCTCACCCTAAACATCACCCTAACCCTAACCTTCACCCTCACCCTCACCCTCACAATAAACATCAACTTAACCCTACATCTCAGCCTAACCCTAACCCTCTACCTGACCCTAAACCTCACCCTGACCCTCACCCTAACCCTAACCCTAACCCTAACCCTCACCGTAAACCTTACCCTTAACCTAACCCTCAACCTAAACCTAACCCTCACCCTAAACCTAACCCTCACACTAACCTTAACCCTAACCCTCACCCTCACCCTCTCAATACCCCTAACCCTAACCCTAATCTTAACACTGACCCTCACCCTCACCCTAACCCTAACCCTAACCCTTAACCTCACTCTCACCTTAACCCTCACATTCACCCTAAACCTCACCCTAACCCTACGCCTACCCCTCTCCCTAACCCTCACATTAACGCTAACCCTAACCCTAACCCCAACCCTAACCCTACCCCTAACTCTCAACCTCACACTAACCCTAAACCTAACCTTCACCCTCATCCTAACCCTAATCCTCACCCACACCCTAACCCTCAAACTCACCTGAAGCCTCTCCCTCACCCGAACCCTCATCCTCACCCTAAATCTCACCCTAAACATCACCCAAACCCTAACCCTCACCCTAACCCTAAACTTAACCCTCATCCTCACCCTAACCCTCACCCTAACCCTTATCCTCACCCTAACCCTAACCCTAACCCTAACCCTAACCCTAACCCTAACCCTAACCCTAACCCTAACCCTAACCCTAACCCTAACCCTGACCCTAACCCTAACCCTAACCCTAACCCTAACCCTAACCCTAACCCTAACCCTGACCCTAACCCTGACCCTGACCCTGACCCTGACCCTGACCCTGACCCTGACCCTGACCCTGACCCTGACCCTGACCCTGAACCTAACCCTAACCCTAACCCTAACCCTGACCCTAAGCCTAACCCTAACCCTAACCCTAACCCTAACCGTAACCCTCACTCTGACCCTCACGCTAACACTCACCCTAACCCTAACCCTAAACCTTATCCTCACCTTAACCCTCACCCTAACCCTTACCCTCATCCTTTCCCTAACCCTAACCCTCACCCTCACCCTAACCCTAACCCAAACAATAACCCTAATGATCATCCTAACCCTAACCCTCACACTCACCCAAACCCAAACCTTAACCGTAACCCTCACCTTCACCCTCAACCTAAACCTCAACCTCACCCTCATCCTAACCCTCACCCTCACCCTAAACATCAACCTAACCGTAACCCTCTAAACCAAACCCTAACTCTAACCCTAACCTTCACCCTAACCCTAAACTTACCTCTCACCCTAACCCTCACCCTAACCCTAACCCTAAACTTTCCCTAACGCTAACCCTAACATTAACCCTCACCCTCATACTAAACATCACTCTAACGCTAACCCTCACCCTAACCCTAACCCTAAGCCTCATCCTAACCCTACCCCTCAACTTAACCTTCACCCTCCCCTAATCCTCACCCTAACTCTAACCCTAACCCTTACCTAAACAAAACCCTCACCCACACCCTCAACTTAACCCTCACCATAACCCTTACCTCACCCTAAACCTAACTCTAACCCTCAGCCTAAACCTAACCCTCACCCTAACCCTAAACCTACCCCTCACGCTAACCCTCATCCGAACCCTCACCCTAAACCTAACCCTCACCCTAAACCTAACCCTAACCCTCAACCTCACTGTAACACTCACCGTCACCCTAACACTCAACCTAACCCAAACCCTCACCCACACCCTAACCATCACACTCACCCGAACCCTAAACCTTACCCTAACCCTAAACCTCACCCTAAACATCACCCTAACCCTAACCTTCACCCTCACCCTCACCCTCACAATAAACATCAACTTAACCCTACATCTCAGCCTAACCCTAACCCTCTACCTGACCCTAAACCTCACCCTGACCTTCACCCTAACCCTAACCCTAACCCTAACCCTCACCGTAAACCTTACCCTTAACCTAACCCTCAACCTAAACCTAACCCTCACCCTAAACCTAACCCTCACACTAACCTTAACCCTAACCCTCACCCTCACCCTCTCAATACCCCTAACCCTAACCCTAATCTTAACACTGACCCTCACCCTCACCCTAACCCTAACCCTAACCCTTAACCTCACTCTCACCTTAACCCTCACATTCACCCTAAACCTCACCCTAACCCTACGCCTACCCCTCTCCCTAACCCTCACATTAACGCTAACCCTAACCCTAACCCCAACCCTAACCCTACCCCTAACTCTCAACCTCACACTAACCCTAAACCTAACCTTCACCCTCATCCTAACCCTAATCCTCACCCACACCCTAACCCTCAAACTCACCTGAAGCCTCTCCCTCACCCGAACCCTCATCCTCACCCTAAATCTCACCCTAAACATCACCCAAACCCTAACCCTCACCCTAACCCTAAACTTAACCCTCATCCTCACCCTAACCCTCACCCTAACCCTTATCCTCACCCTAACCCTAACCCTAACCCTAACCCTAACCCTAACCCTAACCCTAACCCTAACCCTAACCCTAACCCTAACCCTGACCCTAACCCTAACCCTAACCCTAACCCTAACCCTAACCCTAACATTAACCCTGACCCTGACCCTGACCCTGACCCTGACCCTGACCCTGACCCTGACCCTGACCCTGACCCTGACCCTGACCCTGACCCTGACCCTGAACCTAACCCTAACCCTAACCCTAACCCTGACCCTAAGCCTAACCCTAAACCTAACCCTAACCCTAACCGTAACCCTCACTCTGACCCTCACGCTAACACTCACCCTAACCCTAACCCTAAACCTTATCCTCACCTTAACCCTCACCCTAACCCTTACCCTCATCCTTTCCCTAACCCTAACCCTCACCCTCACCCTAACCCTAACCCAAACAATAACCCTAATGATCATCCTAACCCTAACCCTCACACTCACCCAAACCCAAACCTTAACCGTAACCCTCACCTTCACCCTCAACCTAAACC
The DNA here is from genome assembly GCF_019054845.1 of Dipodomys spectabilis. NCBI lineage: Eukaryota > Metazoa > Chordata > Mammalia > Rodentia > Heteromyidae > Dipodomys > Dipodomys spectabilis. Next base: position 55,905 of record NW_024871544.1, read on the forward strand.
TCAACCTCACCCTCATCCTAACCCTCACCCTCACCCTAAACATCAACCTAACCGTAACCCTCTAAACCAAACCCTAACTCTAACCCTAACCTTCACCCTAACCCTAAACTTACCTCTCACCCTAACCCTCACCCTAACCCTAACCCTAAACTTTCCCTAACGCTAACCCTAACATTAACCCTCACCCTCATACTAAACATCACTCTAACGCTAACCCTCACCCTAACCCTAACCCTAAGCCTCATCCTAACCCTACCCCTCAACTTAACCTTCACCCTCCCCTAATCCTCACCCTAACTCTAACCCTAACCCTTACCTAAACAAAACCCTCACCCACACCCTCAACTTAACCCTCACCATAACCCTTACCTCACCCTAAACCTAACTCTAACCCTCAGCCTAAACCTAACCCTCACCCTAACCCTAAACCTACCCCTCACGCTAACCCTCATCCGAACCCTCACCCTAAACCTAACCCTCACCCTAAACCTAACCCTAACCCTCAACCTCACTGTAACACTCACCGTCACCCTAACACTCAACCTAACCCAAACCCTCACCCACACCCTAACCATCACACTCACCCGAACCCTAAACCTTACCCTAACCCTAAACCTCACCCTAAACATCACCCTAACCCTAACCTTCACCCTCACCCTCACCCTCACAATAAACATCAACTTAACCCTACATCTCAGCCTAACCCTAACCCTCTACCTGACCCTAAACCTCACCCTGACCCTCACCCTAACCCTAACCCTAACCCTAACCCTCACCGTAAACCTTACCCTTAACCTAACCCTCAACCTAAACCTAACCCTCACCCTAAACCTAACCCTCACACTAACCTTAACCCTAACCCTCACCCTCACCCTCTCAATACCCCTAACCCTAACCCTAATCTTAACACTGACCCTCACCCTCACCCTAACCCTAACCCTAACCCTTAACCTCACTCTCACCTTAACCCTCACATTCACCCTAAACCTCACCCTAACCCTACGCCTACCCCTCTCCCTAACCCTCACATTAACGCTAACCCTAACCCTAACCCCAACCCTAACCCTACCCCTAACTCTCAACCTCACACTAACCCTAAACCTAACCTTCACCCTCATCCTAACCCTAATCCTCACCCACACCCTAACCCTCAAACTCACCTGAAGCCTCTCCCTCACCCGAACCCTCATCCTCACCCTAAATCTCACCCTAAACATCACCCAAACCCTAACCCTCACCCTAACCCTAAACTTAACCCTCATCCTCACCCTAACCCTCACCCTAACCCTTATCCTCACCCTAACCCTAACCCTAACCCTAACCCTAACCCTAACCCTAACCCTAACCCTAACCCTAACCCTAACCCTAACCCTAACCCTAACCCTGACCCTAACCCTAACCCTAACCCTAACCCTAACCCTAACCCTAACCCTAACCCTGACCCTAACCCTGACCCTGACCCTGACCCTGACCCTGACCCTGACCCTGACCCTGACCCTGACCCTGACCCTGACCCTGAACCTAACCCTAACCCTAACCCTAACCCTGACCCTAAGCCTAACCCTAACCCTAACCCTAACCCTAACCGTAACCCTCACTCTGACCCTCACGCTAACACTCACCCTAACCCTAACCCTAAACCTTATCCTCACCTTAACCCTCACCCTAACCCTTACCCTCATCCTTTCCCTAACCCTAACCCTCACCCTCACCCTAACCCTAACCCAAACAATAACCCTAATGATCATCCTAACCCTAACCCTCACACTCACCCAAACCCAAACCTTAACCGTAACCCTCACCTTCACCCTCAACCTAAACCTCAACCTCACCCTCATCCTAACCCTCACCCTCACCCTAAACATCAACCTAACCGTAACCCTCTAAACCAAACCCTAACTCTAACCCTAACCTTCACCCTAACCCTAAACTTACCTCTCACCCTAACCCTCACCCTAACCCTAACCCTAAACTTTCCCTAACGCTAACCCTAACATTAACCCTCACCCTCATACTAAACATCACTCTAACGCTAACCCTCACCCTAACCCTAACCCTAAGCCTCATCCTAACCCTACCCCTCAACTTAACCTTCACCCTCCCCTAATCCTCACCCTAACTCTAACCCTAACCCTTACCTAAACAAAACCCTCACCCACACCCTCAACTTAACCCTCACCATAACCCTTACCTCACCCTAAACCTAACTCTAACCCTCAGCCTAAACCTAACCCTCACCCTAACCCTAAACCTACCCCTCACGCTAACCCTCATCCGAACCCTCACCCTAAACCTAACCCTCACCCTAAACCTAACCCTAACCCTCAACCTCACTGTAACACTCACCGTCACCCTAACACTCAACCTAACCCAAACCCTCACCCACACCCTAACCATCACACTCACCCGAACCCTAAACCTTACCCTAACCCTAAACCTCACCCTAAACATCACCCTAACCCTAACCTTCACCCTCACCCTCACCCTCACAATAAACATCAACTTAACCCTACATCTCAGCCTAACCCTAACCCTCTACCTGACCCTAAACCTCACCCTGACCCTCACCCTAACCCTAACCCTAACCCTAACCCTCACCGTAAACCTTACCCTTAACCTAACCCTCAACCTAAACCTAACCCTCACCCTAAACCTAACCCTCACACTAACCTTAACCCTAACCCTCACCCTCACCCTCTCAATACCCCTAACCCTAACCCTAATCTTAACACTGACCCTCACCCTCACCCTAACCCTAACCCTAACCCTTAACCTCACTCTCACCTTAACCCTCACATTCACCCTAAACCTCACCCTAACCCTACGCCTACCCCTCTCCCTAACCCTCACATTAACGCTAACCCTAACCCTAACCCCAACCCTAACCCTACCCCTAACTCTCAACCTCACACTAACCCTAAACCTAACCTTCACCCTCATCCTAACCCTAATCCTCACCCACACCCTAACCCTCAAACTCACCTGAAGCCTCTCCCTCACCCGAACCCTCATCCTCACCCTAAATCTCACCCTAAACATCACCCAAACCCTAACCCTCACCCTAACCCTAAACTTAACCCTCATCCTCACCCTAACCCTCACCCTAACCCTTATCCTCACCCTAACCCTAACCCTAACCCTAACCCTAACCCTAACCCTAACCCTAACCCTAACCCTAACCCTAACCCTAACCCTAACCCTAACCCTGACCCTAACCCTAACCCTAACCCTAACCCTAACCCTAACCCTAACCCTAACCCTGACCCTAACCCTGACCCTGACCCTGACCCTGACCCTGACCCTGACCCTGACCCTGACCCTGACCCTGACCCTGACCCTGAACCTAACCCTAACCCTAACCCTAACCCTGACCCTAAGCCTAACCCTAACCCTAACCCTAACCCTAACCGTAACCCTCACTCTGACCCTCACGCTAACACTCACCCTAACCCTAACCCTAAACCTTATCCTCACCTTAACCCTCACCCTAACCCTTACCCTCATCCTTTCCCTAACCCTAACCCTCACCCTCACCCTAACCCTAACCCAAACAATAACCCTAATGATCATCCTAACCCTAACCCTCACACTCACCCAAACCCAAACCTTAACCGTAACCCTCACCTTCACCCTCAACCTAAACCTCAACCTCACCCTCATCCTAACCCTCACCCTCACCCTAAACATCAACCTAACCGTAACCCTCTAAACCAAACCCTAACTCTAACCCTAACCTTCACCCTAACCCTAAACTTACCTCTCACCCTAACCCTCACCCTAACCCTAACCCTAAACTTTCCCTAACGCTAACCCTAACATTAACCCTCACCCTCATACTAAACATCACTCTAACGCTAACCCTCACCCTAACCCTAACCCTAAGCCTCATCCTAACCCTACCCCTCAACTTAACCTTCACCCTCCCCTAATCCTCACCCTAACTCTAACCCTAACCCTTACCTAAACAAAACCCTCACCCACACCCTCAACTTAACCCTCACCATAACCCTTACCTCACCCTAAACCTAACTCTAACCCTCAGCCTAAACCTAACCCTCACCCTAACCCTAAACCTACCCCTCACGCTAACCCTCATCCGAACCCTCACCCTAAACCTAACCCTCACCCTAAACCTAACCCTAACCCTCAACCTCACTGTAACACTCACCGTCACCCTAACACTCAACCTAACCCAAACCCTCACCCACACCCTAACCATCACACTCACCCGAACCCTAAACCTTACCCTAACCCTAAACCTCACCCTAAACATCACCCTAACCCTAACCTTCACCCTCACCCTCACCCTCACAATAAACATCAACTTAACCCTACATCTCAGCCTAACCCTAACCCTCTACCTGACCCTAAACCTCACCCTGACCCTCACCCTAACCCTAACCCTAACCCTAACCCTCACCGTAAACCTTACCCTTAACCTAACCCTCAACCTAAACCTAACCCTCACCCTAAACCTAACCCTCACACTAACCTTAACCCTAACCCTCACCCTCACCCTCTCAATACCCCTAACCCTAACCCTAATCTTAACACTGACCCTCACCCTCACCCTAACCCTAACCCTAACCCTTAACCTCACTCTCACCTTAACCCTCACATTCACCCTAAACCTCACCCTAACCCTACGCCTACCCCTCTCCCTAACCCTCACATTAACGCTAACCCTAACCCTAACCCCAACCCTAACCCTACCCCTAACTCTCAACCTCACACTAACCCTAAACCTAACCTTCACCCTCATCCTAACCCTAATCCTCACCCACACCCTAACCCTCAAACTCACCTGAAGCCTCTCCCTCACCCGAACCCTCATCCTCACCCTAAATCTCACCCTAAACATCACCCAAACCCTAACCCTCACCCTAACCCTAAACTTAACCCTCATCCTCACCCTAACCCTCACCCTAACCCTTATCCTCACCCTAACCCTAACCCTAACCCTAACCCTAACCCTAACCCTAACCCTAACCCTGACCCTAAGCCTAACCCTAACCCTAACCCTGACCCTAACCCTAACCCTAACCCTAACCCTAACCCTAACCCTAACCCTGACCCTGACCCTGACCCTGACCCTGACCCTGACCCTGACCCTGACCCTGACCCTGACCCTGACCCTGACCCTGACCCTGACCCTAACCCTAACCCTAACCCTAACCCTAACCCTAACCCTGACCCTAAGCCTAACCCTAACCCTAACCCTAACCCTAACCGTAACCCTCACTCTGACCCTCACGCTAACACTCACCCTAACCCTAACCCTAAACCTTATCCTCACCTTAACCCTCACCCTAACCCTTACCCTCATCCTTTCCCTAACCCTAACCCTCACCCTCATCCTAACCCTAACCCAAACAATAACCCTAATGATCATCCTAACCCTAACCCTCACACTCACCCAAACCCAAACCTTAACCGTAACCCTCACCTTCACCCTCAACCTAAACCTCAACCTCACCCTCATCCTAACCCTCACCCTCACCCTAAACATCAACCTAACCGTAACCCTCTAAACCAAACCCTAACTCTAACCCTAACCTTCACCCTAACCCTAAACTTACCTCTCACCCTAACCCTCACCCTAACCCTAACCCTAAACTTTCCCTAACGCTAACCCTAACATTAACCCTCACCCTCATACTAAACATCACTCTAACGCTAACCCTCACCCTAACCCTAACCCTAAGCCTCATCCTAACCCTACCCCTCAACTTAACCTTCACCCTCCCCTAATCCTCACCCTAACTCTAACCCTAACCCTTACCTAAACAAAACCCTCACCCACACCCTCAACTTAACCCTCACCATAACCCTTACCTCACCCTAAACCTAACTCTAACCCTCAGCCTAAACCTAACCCTCACCCTAACCCTAAACCTACCCCTCACGCTAACCCTCATCCGAACCCTCACCCTAAACCTAACCCTCACCCTAAACCTAACCCTAACCCTCAACCTCACTGTAACACTCACCGTCACCCTAACACTCAACCTAACCCAAACCCTCACCCACACCCTAACCATCACACTCACCCGAACCCTAAACCTTACCCTAACCCTAAACCTCACCCTAAACATCACCCTAACCCTAACCTTCACCCTCACCCTCACCCTCACAATAAACATCAACTTAACCCTACATCTCAGCCTAACCCTAACCCTCTACCTGACCCTAAACCTCACCCTGACCCTCACCCTAACCCTAACCCTAACCCTAACCCTCACCGTAAACCTTACCCTTAACCTAACCCTCAACCTAAACCTAACCCTCACCCTAAACCTAACCCTCACACTAACCTTAACCCTAACCCTCACCCTCACCCTCTCAATACCCCTAACCCTAACCCTAATCTTAACACTGACCCTCACCCTCACCCTAACCCTAACCCTAACCCTTAACCTCACTCTCACCTTAACCCTCACATTCACCCTAAACCTCACCCTAACCCTACGCCTACCCCTCTCCCTAACCCTCACATTAACGCTAACCCTAACCCTAACCCCAACCCTAACCCTACCCCTAACTCTCAACCTCACACTAACCCTAAACCTAACCTTCACCCTCATCCTAACCCTAATCCTCACCCACACCCTAACCCTCAAACTCACCTGAAGCCTCTCCCTCACCCGAACCCTCATCCTCACCCTAAATCTCACCCTAAACATCACCCAAACCCTAACCCTCACCCTAACCCTAAACTTAACCCTCATCCTCACCCTAACCCTCACCCTAACCCTTATCCTCACCCTAACCCTAACCCTAACCCTAACCCTAACCCTAACCCTAACCCTAACCCTAACCCTAACCCTAACCCTAACCCTAACCCTAACCCTGACCCTAACCCTAACCCTAACCCTAACCCTAACCCTAACCCTAACCCTAACCCTGACCCTAACCCTGACCCTGACCCTGACCCTGACCCTGACCCTGACCCTGACCCTGACCCTGACCCTGACCCTGACCCTGAACCTAACCCTAACCCTAACCCTAACCCTGACCCTAAGCCTAACCCTAACCCTAACCCTAACCCTAACCGTAACCCTCACTCTGACCCTCACGCTAACACTCACCCTAACCCTAACCCTAAACCTTATCCTCACCTTAACCCTCACCCTAACCCTTACCCTCATCCTTTCCCTAACCCTAACCCTCACCCTCACCCTAACCCTAACCCAAACAATAACCCTAATGATCATCCTAACCCTAACCCTCACACTCACCCAAACCCAAACCTTAACCGTAACCCTCACCTTCACCCTCAACCTAAACCTCAACCTCACCCTCATCCTAACCCTCACCCTCACCCTAAACATCAACCTAACCGTAACCCTCTAAACCAAACCCTAACTCTAACCCTAACCTTCACCCTAACCCTAAACTTACCTCTCACCCTAACCCTCACCCTAACCCTAACCCTAAACTTTCCCTAACGCTAACCCTAACATTAACCCTCACCCTCATACTAAACATCACTCTAACGCTAACCCTCACCCTAACCCTAACCCTAAGCCTCATCCTAACCCTACCCCTCAACTTAACCTTCACCCTCCCCTAATCCTCACCCTAACTCTAACCCTAACCCTTACCTAAACAAAACCCTCACCCACACCCTCAACTTAACCCTCACCATAACCCTTACCTCACCCTAAACCTAACTCTAACCCTCAGCCTAAACCTAACCCTCACCCTAACCCTAAACCTACCCCTCACGCTAACCCTCATCCGAACCCTCACCCTAAACCTAACCCTCACCCTAAACCTAACCCTAACCCTCAACCTCACTGTAACACTCACCGTCACCCTAACACTCAACCTAACCCAAACCCTCACCCACACCCTAACCATCACACTCACCCGAACCCTAAACCTTACCCTAACCCTAAACCTCACCCTAAACATCACCCTAACCCTAACCTTCACCCTCACCCTCACCCTCACAATAAACATCAACTTAACCCTACATCTCAGCCTAACCCTAACCCTCTACCTGACCCTAAACCTCACCCTGACCCTCACCCTAACCCTAACCCTAACCCTAACCCTCACCGTAAACCTTACCCTTAACCTAACCCTCAACCTAAACCTAACCCTCACCCTAAACCTAACCCTCACACTAACCTTAACCCTAACCCTCACCCTCACCCTCTCAATACCCCTAACCCTAACCCTAATCTTAACACTGACCCTCACCCTCACCCTAACCCTAACCCTAACCCTTAACCTCACTCTCACCTTAACCCTCACATTCACCCTAAACCTCACCCTAACCCTACGCCTACCCCTCTCCCTAACCCTCACATTAACGCTAACCCTAACCCTAACCCCAACCCTAACCCTACCCCTAACTCTCAACCTCACACTAACCCTAAACCTAACCTTCACCCTCATCCTAACCCTAATCCTCACCCACACCCTAACCCTCAAACTCACCTGAAGCCTCTCCCTCACCCGAACCCTCATCCTCACCCTAAATCTCACCCTAAACATCACCCAAACCCTAACCCTCACCCTAACCCTAAACTTAACCCTCATCCTCACCCTAACCCTCACCCTAACCCTTATCCTCACCCTAACCCTAACCCTAACCCTAACCCTAACCCTAACCCTAACCCTAACCCTAACCCTAACCCTGACCCTAACCCTAACCCTAACCCTAACCCTGACCCTAACCCTAACCTTAACCCTGACCCTAAACCTGACCCTGACCCTGACCCTGACCCTGACCCTGACCCTGACCCTGACCCTGACCCTGACCCTAACCCTAACCCTGACCCTAACCCTAACCCTGACCCTGAACCTAACCCTAACCCTAACCCTAACCCTGACCCTAAGCCTAACCCTAACCCTAACCCTAACCCTAACCGTAACCCTCACTCTGACCCTCACGCTAACACTCACCCTAACCCTAACCCTAAACCTTATCCTCACCTTAACCCTCACCCTAACCCTTACCCTCATCCTTTCCCTAACCCTAACCCTCACCCTCACCCTAACCCTAACCCAAACAATAACCCTAATGATCATCCTAACCCTAACCCTCACACTCATCCAAACCCAAACCTTAACCGTAACCCTCACCTTCACCCTCAACCTAAACCTCAACCTCACCCTCATCCTAACCCTCACCCTCACCCTAAACATCAACCTAACCGTAACCCTCTAAACCAAACCCTAACTCTAACCCTAACCTTCACCCTAACCCTAAACTTACCTCTCACCCTAACCCTCACCCTAACCCTAACCCTAAACTTTCCCTAACGCTAACCCTAACATTAACCCTCACCCTCATACTAAACATCACTCTAACGCTAACCCTCACCCTAACCCTAACCCTAAGCCTCATCCTAACCCTACCCCTCAACTTAACCTTCACCCTCCCCTAATCCTCACCCTAACTCTAACCCTAACCCTTACCTAAACAAAACCCTCACCCACACCCTCAACTTAACCCTCACCATAACCCTTACCTCACCCTAAACCTAACTCTAACCCTCAGCCTAAACCTAACCCTCACCCTAACCCTAAACCTACCCCTCACGCTAACCCTCATCCGAACCCTCACCCTAAACCTAACCCTCACCCTAAACCTAACCCTAACCCTCAACCTCACTGTAACACTCACCGTCACCCTAACACTCAACCTAACCCAAACCCTCACCCACACCCTAACCATCACACTCACCCGAACCCTAAACCTTACCCTAACCCTAAACCTCACCCTAAACATCACCCTAACCCTAACCTTCACCCTCACCCTCACCCTCACAATAAACATCAACTTAACCCTACATCTCAGCCTAACCCTAACCCTCTACCTGACCCTAAACCTCACCCTGACCCTCACCCTAACCCTAACCCTAACCCTAACCCTCACCGTAAACCTTACCCTTAACCTAACCCTCAACCTAAACCTAACCCTCACCCTAAACCTAACCCTCACACTAACCTTAACCCTAACCCTCACCCTCACCCTCTCAATACCCCTAACCCTAACCCTAATCTTAACACTGACCCTCACCCTCACCCTAACCCTAACCCTAACCCTTAACCTCACTCTCACCTTAACCCTCACATTCACCCTAAACCTCACCCTAACCCTACGCCTACCCCTCTCCCTAACCCTCACATTAACGCTAACCCTAACCCTAACCCCAACCCTAACCCTACCCCTAACTCTCAACCTCACACTAACCCTAAACCTAACCTTCACCCTCATCCTAACCCTAATCCTCACCCACACCCTAACCCTCAAACTCACCTGAAGCCTCTCCCTCACCCGAACCCTCATCCTCACCCTAAATCTCACCCTAAACATCACCCAAACCCTAACCCTCACCCTAACCCTAAACTTAACCCTCATCCTCACCCTAACCCTCACCCTAACCCTTATCCTCACCCTAACCCTAACCCTAACCCTAACCCTAACCCTAACCCTAACCCTAACCCTAACCCTAACCCTAACCCTAACCCTGACCCTAACCCTAACCCTAACCCTAACCCTAACCCTAACCCTAACCCTAACCCTGACCCTAACCCTGACCCTGACCCTGACCCTGACCCTGACCCTGACCCTGACCCTGACCCTGACCCTAACCCTAACCCTGACCCTAACCCTAACCCTAACCCTAACCCTAACCCTAACCCTAACCCTGACCCTAAGCCTAACCCTAACCCTAACCCTAACCCTAACCGTAACCCTCACTCTGACCCTCACGCTAACACTCACCCTAACCCTAACCCTAAACCTTATTCTCACCTTAACCCTCACCCTAACCCTTACCCTCATCCTTTCCCTAACCCTAACCCTCACCCTCACCCTAACCCTAACCCAAACAATAACCCTAATGATCATCCTAACCCTAACCCTCACACTCACCCAAACCCAAACCTTAACCGTAACCCTCACCTTCACCCTCAACCTAAACCTCAACCTCACCCTCATCCTAACCCTCACCCTCACCCTAAACATCAACCTAACCGTAACCCTCTAAACCAAACCCTAACTCTAACCCTAACCTTCACCCTAACCCTAAACTTACCTCTCACCCTAACCCTCACCCTAACCCTAACCCTAAACTTTCCCTAACGCTAACCCTAACATTAACCCTCACCCTCATACTAAACATCACTCTAACGCTAACCCTCACCCTAACCCTAACCCTAAGCCTCATCCTAACCCTACCCCTCAACTTAACCTTCACCCTCCCCTAATCCTCACCCTAACTCTAACCCTAACCCTTACCTAAACAAAACCCTCACCCACACCCTCAACTTAACCCTCACCATAACCCTTACCTCACCCTAAACCTAACTCTAACCCTCAGCCTAAACCTAACCCTCACCCTAACCCTAAACCTACCCCTCACGCTAACCCTCATCCGAACCCTCACCCTAAACCTAACCCTCACCCTAAACCTAACCCTAACCCTCAACCTCACTGTAACACTCACCGTCACCCTAACACTCAACCTAACCCAAACCCTCACCCACACCCTAACCATCACACTCACCCGAACCCTAAACCTTACCCTAACCCTAAACCTCACCCTAAACATCACCCTAACCCTAACCTTCACCCTCACCCTCACCCTCACAATAAACATCAACTTAACCCTACATCTCAGCCTAACCCTAACCCTCTACCTGACCCTAAACCTCACCCTGACCCTCACCCTAACCCTAACCCTAACCCTAACCCTCACCGTAAACCTTACCCTTAACCTAACCCTCAACCTAAACCTAACCCTCACCCTAAACCTAACCCTCACACTAACCTTAACCCTAACCCTCACCCTCACCCTCTCAATACCCCTAACCCTAACCCTAATCTTAACACTGACCCTCACCCTCACCCTAACCCTAACCCTAACCCTTAACCTCACTCTCACCTTAACCCTCACATTCACCCTAAACCTCACCCTAACCCTACGCCTACCCCTCTCCCTAACCCTCACATTAACGCTAACCCTAACCCTAACCCCAACCCTAACCCTACCCCTAACTCTCAACCTCACACTAACCCTAAACCTAACCTTCACCCTCATCCTAACCCTAATCCTCACCCACACCCTAACCCTCAAACTCACCTGAAGCCTCTCCCTCACCCGAACCCTCATCCTCACCCTAAATCTCACCCTAAACATCACCCAAACCCTAACCCTCACCCTAACCCTAAACTTAACCCTCATCCTCACCCTAACCCTCACCCTAACCCTTATCCTCACCCTAACCCTAACCCTAACCCTAACCCTGACCCTAACCCTAACCCTAACCCTAACCCTAACCCTAACCCTGACCCTGACCCTGACCCTGACCCTGACCCTGACCCTGACCCTGACCCTGACCCTGACCCTGACCCTGACCCTAACCCTAACCCTGACCCTAACCCTAACCCTAACCCTAACCCTAACCCTAACCCTAACCCTAACCCTAACCCTAACCCTAACCCTAACCGTAACCCTCACTCTGACCCTCACGCTAACACTCACCCTAACCCTAACCCTAAACCTTATCCTCACCTTAACCCTCACCCTAACCCTTACCCTCATCCTTTCCCTAACCCTAACCCTCACCCTCACCCTAACCCTAACCCAAACAATAACCCTAATGATCATCCTAACCCTAACCCTCACACTCACCCAAACCCAAACCTTAACCGTAACCCTCACCTTCACCCTCAACCTAAACCTCAACCTCACCCTCATCCTAACCCTCACCCTCACCCTAAACATCAACCTAACCGTAACCCTCTAAACCAAACCCTAACTCTAACCCTAACCTTCACCCTAACCCTAAACTTACCTCTCACCCTAACCCTCACCCTAACCCTAACCCTAAACTTTCCCTAACGCTAACCCTAACATTAACCCTCACCCTCATACTAAACATCACTCTAACGCTAACCCTCACCCTAACCCTAACCCTAAGCCTCATCCTAACCCTACCCCTCAACTTAACCTTCACCCTCCCCTAATCCTCACCCTAACTCTAACCCTAACCCTTACCTAAACAAAACCCTCACCCACACCCTCAACTTAACCCTCACCATAACCCTTACCTCACCCTAAACCTAACTCTAACCCTCAGCCTAAACCTAACCCTCACCCTAACCCTAAACCTACCCCTCACGCTAACCCTCATCCGAACCCTCACCCTAAACCTAACCCTCACCCTAAACCTAACCCTAACCCTCAACCTCACTGTAACACTCACCGTCACCCTAACACTCAACCTAACCCAAACCCTCACCCACACCCTAACCATCACACTCACCCGAACCCTAAACCTTACCCTAACCCTAAACCTCACCCTAAACATCACCTAACCCTAACCTTCACCCTCACCCTCACCCTCACAATAAACATCAACTTAACCCTACATCTCAGCCTAACCCTAACCCTCTACCTGACCCTAAACCTCACCCTGACCCTCACCCTAACCCTAACCCTAACCCTAACCCTCACCGTAAACCTTACCCTTAACCTAACCCTCAACCTAAACCTAACCCTCACCCTAAACCTAACCCTCACACTAACCTTAACCCTAACCCTCACCCTCACCCTCTCAATACCCCTAACCCTAACCCTAATCTTAACACTGACCCTCACCCTCACCCTAACCCTAACCCTAACCCTTAACCTCACTCTCACCTTAACCCTCACATTCACCCTAAACCTCACCCTAACCCTACGCCTACCCCTCTCCCTAACCCTCACATTAACGCTAACCCTAACCCTAACCCCAACCCTAACCCTACCCCTAACTCTCAACCTCACACTAACCCTAAACCTAACCTTCACCCTCATCCTAACCCTAATCCTCACCCACACCCTAACCCTCAAACTCACCTGAAGCCTCTCCCTCACCCGAACCCTCATCCTCACCCTAAATCTCACCCTAAACATCACCCAAACCCTAACCCTCACCCTAACCCTAAACTTAACCCTCATCCTCACCCTAACCCTCACCCTAACCCTTATCCTCACCCTAACCCTAACCCTAACCCTAACCCTAACCCTAACCCTAACCCTAACCCTAACCCTAACCCTAACCCTAACCCTAACCCTAACCCTAACCCTAACCCTAACCCTAACCCTGACCCTAACCCTGACCCTGACCCTGACCCTGACCCTGACCCTGACCCTGACCCTGACCCTGACCCTGACCCTGACCCTGAACCTAACCCTAACCATAACCCTAACCCTGACCCTAAGCCTAACCCTAACCCTAACCCTAACCCTAACCGTAACCCTCACTCTGACCCTCACGCTAACACTCACCCTAACCCTAACCCTAAACCTTATCCTCACCTTAACCCTCACCCTAACCCTTACCCTCATCCTTTCCCTAACCCTAACCCTCACCCTCACCCTAACCCTAACCCAAACAATAACCCTAATGATCATCCTAACCCTAACCCTCACACTCACCCAAACCCAAACCTTAACCGTAACCCTCACCTTCACCCTCAACCTAAACCTCAACCTCACCCTCATCCTAACCCTCACCCTCACCCTAAACATCAACCTAACCGTAACCCTCTAAACCAAACCCTAACTCTAACCCTAACCTTCACCCTAACCCTAAACTTACCTCTCACCCTAACCCTCACCCTAACCCTAACCCTAAACTTTCCCTAACGCTAACCCTAACATTAACCCTCACCCTCATACTAAACATCACTCTAACGCTAACCCTCACCCTAACCCTAACCCTAAGCCTCATCCTAACCCTACCCCTCAACTTAACCTTCACCCTCCCCTAATCCTCACCCTAACTCTAACCCTAACCCTTACCTAAACAAAACCCTCACCCACACCCTCAACTTAACCCTCACCATAACCCTTACCTCACCCTAAACCTAACTCTAACCCTCAGCCTAAACCTAACCCTCACCCTAACCCTAAACCTACCCCTCACGCTAACCCTCATCCGAACCCTCACCCTAAACCTAACCCTCACCCTAAACCTAACCCTAACCCTCAACCTCACTGTAACACTCACCGTCACCCTAACACTCAACCTAACCCAAACCCTCACCCACACCCTAACCATCACACTCACCCGAACCCTAAACCTTACCCTAACCCTAAACCTCACCCTAAACATCACCCTAACCCTAACCTTCACCCTCACCCTCACCCTCACAATAAACATCAACTTAACCCTACATCTCAGCCTAACCCTAACCCTCTACCTGACCCTAAACCTCACCCTGACCCTCACCCTAACCCTAACCCTAACCCTAACCCTCACCGTAAACCTTACCCTTAACCTAACCCTCAACCTAAACCTAACCCTCACCCTAAACCTAACCCTCACACTAACCTTAACCCTAACCCTCACCCTCACCCTCTCAATACCCCTAACCCTAACCCTAATCTTAACACTGACCCTCACCCTCACCCTAACCCTAACCCTAACCCTTAACCTCACTCTCACCTTAACCCTCACATTCACCCTAAACCTCACCCTAACCCTACGCCTACCCCTCTCCCTAACCCTCACATTAACGCTAACCCTAACCCTAACCCCAACCCTAACCCTACCCCTAACTCTCAACCTCACACTAACCCTAAACCTAACCTTCACCCTCATCCTAACCCTAATCCTCACCCACACCCTAACCCTCAAACTCACCTGAAGCCTCTCCCTCACCCGAACCCTCATCCTCACCCTAAATCTCACCCTAAACATCACCCAAACCCTAACCCTCACCCTAACCCTAAACTTAACCCTCATCCTCACCCTAACCCTCACCCTAACCCTTATCCTCACCCTAACCCTAACCCTAACCCTAACCCTAACCCTAACCCTAACCCTAACCCTAACCCTAACCCTGACCCTAACCCTAACCCTAACCCTAACCCTAACCCTAACCCTGACCCTAACCCTGACCCTAACCCTGACCCTGACCCTGACCCTGACCCTGACCCTGACCCTGACCCTGACCCTGACCCTGACCCTGAACCTAACCCTAACCCTAACCCTAACCCTGACCCTAAGCCTAACCCTAACCCTAACCCTAACCCTAACCGTAACCCTCACTCTGACCCTCACGCTAACACTCACCCTAACCCTAACCCTAAACCTTATCCTCACCTTAACCCTCACCCTAACCCTTACCCTCATCCTTTCCCTAACCCTAACCCTCACCCTCACCCTAACCCTAACCCAAACAATAACCCTAATGATCATCCTAACCCTAACCCTCACACTCACCCAAACCCAAACCTTAACCGTAACCCTCACCTTCACCCTCAACCTAAACCTCAACCTCACCCTCATCCTAACCCTCACCCTCACCCTAAACATCAACCTAACCGTAACCCTCTAAACCAAACCCTAACTCTAACCCTAACCTTCACCCTAACCCTAAACTTACCTCTCACCCTAACCCTCACCCTAACCCTAACCCTAAACTTTCCCTAACGCTAACCCTAACATTAACCCTCACCCTCATACTAAACATCACTCTAACGCTAACCCTCACCCTAACCCTAACCCTAAGCCTCATCCTAACCCTACCCCTCAACTTAACCTTCACCCTCCCCTAATCCTCACCCTAACTCTAACCCTAACCCTTACCTAAACAAAACCCTCACCCACACCCTCAACTTAACCCTCACCATAACCCTTACCTCACCCTAAACCTAACTCTAACCCTCAGCCTAAACCTAACCCTCACCCTAACCCTAAACCTACCCCTCACGCTAACCCTCATCCGAACCCTCACCCTAAACCTAACCCTCACCCTAAACCTAACCCTAACCCTCAACCTCACTGTAACACTCACCGTCACCCTAACACTCAACCTAACCCAAACCCTCACCCACACCCTAACCATCACACTCACCCGAACCCTAAACCTTACCCTAACCCTAAACCTCACCCTAAACATCACCCTAACCCTAACCTTCACCCTCACCCTCACCCTCACAATAAACATCAACTTAACCCTACATCTCAGCCTAACCCTAACCCTCTACCTGACCCTAAACCTCACCCTGACCCTCACCCTAACCCTAACCCTAACCCTAACCCTCACCGTAAACCTTACCCTTAACCTAACCCTCAACCTAAACCTAACCCTCACCCTAAACCTAACCCTCACACTAACCTTAACCCTAACCCTCACCCTCACCCTCTCAATACCCCTAACCCTAACCCTAATCTTAACACTGACCCTCACCCTCACCCTAACCCTAACCCTAACCCTTAACCTCACTCTCACCTTAACCCTCACATTCACCCTAAACCTCACCCTAACCCTACGCCTACCCCTCTCCCTAACCCTCACATTAACGCTAACCCTAACCCTAACCCCAACCCTAACCCTACCCCTAACTCTCAACCTCACACTAACCCTAAACCTAACCTTCACCCTCATCCTAACCCTAATCCTCACCCACACCCTAACCCTCAAACTCACCTGAAGCCTCTCCCTCACCCGAACCCTCATCCTCACCCTAAATCTCACCCTAAACATCACCCAAACCCTAACCCTCACCCTAACCCTAAACTTAACCCTCATCCTCACCCTAACCCTCACCCTAACCCTTATCCTCACCCTAACCCTAACCCTAACCCTAACCCTGACCCTAACCCTAACCCTAACCCTAACCCTAACCCTAACCCTAACCCTAACCCTGACCCTAACCCTGACCCTGACCCTGACCCTGACCCTGACCCTGACCCTGACCCTGACCCTGACCCTGACCCTGAACCTAACCCTAACCCTAACCCTAACCCTGACCCTAACCCTAACCCTAACCCTAACCCTAACCCTAACCCTAACCCTGACCCTAAGCCTAACCCTAACCCTAACCCTAACCCTAACCGTAACCCTCACTCTGACCCTCACGCTAACACTCACCCTAACCCTAACCCTAAACCTTATCCTCACCTTAACCCTCACCCTAACCCTTACCCTCATCCTTTCCCTAACCCTAACCCTCACCCTCACCCTAACCCTAACCCAAACAATAACCCTAATGATCATCCTAACCCTAACCCTCACACTCACCCAAACCCAAACCTTAACCGTAACCCTCACCTTCACCCTCAACCTAAACCTCAACCTCACCCTCATCCTAACCCTCACCCTCACCCTAAACATCAACCTAACCGTAACCCTCTAAACCAAACCCTAACTCTAACCCTAACCTTCACCCTAACCCTAAACTTACCTCTCACCCTAACCCTCACCCTAACCCTAACCCTAAACTTTCCCTAACGCTAACCCTAACATTAACCCTCACCCTCATACTAAACATCACTCTAACGCTAACCCTCACCCTAACCCTAACCCTAAGCCTCATCCTAACCCTACCCCTCAACTTAACCTTCACCCTCCCCTAATCCTCACCCTAACTCTAACCCTAACCCTTACCTAAACAAAACCCTCACCCACACCCTCAACTTAACCCTCACCATAACCCTTACCTCACCCTAAACCTAACTCTAACCCTCAGCCTAAACCTAACCCTCACCCTAACCCTAAACCTACCCCTCACGCTAACCCTCATCCGAACCCTCACCCTAAACCTAACCCTCACCCTAAACCTAACCCTAACCCTCAACCTCACTGTAACACTCACCGTCACCCTAACACTCAACCTAACCCAAACCCTCACCCACACCCTAACCATCACACTCACCCGAACCCTAAACCTTACCCTAACCCTAAACCTCACCCTAAACATCACCCTAACCCTAACCTTCACCCTCACCCTCACCCTCACAATAAACATCAACTTAACCCTACATCTCAGCCTAACCCTAACCCTCTACCTGACCCTAAACCTCACCCTGACCCTCACCCTAACCCTAACCCTAACCCTAACCCTCACCGTAAACCTTACCCTTAACCTAACCCTCAACCTAAACCTAACCCTCACCCTAAACCTAACCCTCACACTAACCTTAACCCTAACCCTCACCCTCACCCTCTCAATACCCCTAACCCTAACCCTAATCTTAACACTGACCCTCACCCTCACCCTAACCCTAACCCTAACCCTTAACCTCACTCTCACCTTAACCCTCACATTCACCCTAAACCTCACCCTAACCCTACGCCTACCCCTCTCCCTAACCCTCACATTAACGCTAACCCTAACCCTAACCCCAACCCTAACCCTACCCCTAACTCTCAACCTCACACTAACCCTAAACCTAACCTTCACCCTCATCCTAACCCTAATCCTCACCCACACCCTAACCCTCAAACTCACCTGAAGCCTCTCCCTCACCCGAACCCTCATCCTCACCCTAAATCTCACCCTAAACATCACCCAAACCCTAACCCTCACCCTAACCCTAAACTTAACCCTCATCCTCACCCTAACCCTCACCCTAACCCTTATCCTCACCCTAACCCTAACCCTAACCCTAACCCTAACCCTAACCCTGACCCTAACCCTAACCCTAACCCTAACCCTAACCCTAACCCTAACCCTGACCCTAACCCTAACCCTAACCCTAACCCTAACCCTAACCCTAACCCTAACCCTGACCCTAACCCTGACCCTGACCCTGACCCTGACCCTGACCCTGACCCTGACCCTGACCCTGAACCTAACCCTAACCCTAACCCTAACCCTGACCCTAAGCCTAACCCTAACCCTAACCCTAACCCTTACCGTAACCCTCACTCTGACCCTCACGCTAACACTCACCCTAACCCTAACCCTAAACCTTATCCTCACCTTAACCCTCACCCTAACCCTTACCCTCATCCTTTCCCTAACCCTAACCCTCACCCTCACCCTAACCCTAACCCAAACAATAACCCTAATGATCATCCTAACCCTAACCCTCACACTCACCCAAACCCAAACCTTAACCGTAACCCTCACCTTCACCCTCAACCTAAACCTCAACCTCACCCTCATCCTAACCCTCACCCTCACCCTAAACATCAACCTAACCGTAACCCTCTAAACCAAACCCTAACTCTAACCCTAACCTTCACCCTAACCCTAAACTTACCTCTCACCCTAACCCTCACCCTAACCCTAACCCTAAACTTTCCCTAACGCTAACCCTAACATTAACCCTCACCCTCATACTAAACATCACTCTAACGCTAACCCTCACCCTAACCCTAACCCTAAGCCTCATCCTAACCCTACCCCTCAACTTAACCTTCACCCTCCCCTAATCCTCACCCTAACTCTAACCCTAACCCTTACCTAAACAAAACCCTCACCCACACCCTCAACTTAACCCTCACCATAACCCTTACCTCACCCTAAACCTAACTCTAACCCTCAGCCTAAACCTAACCCTCACCCTAACCCTAAACCTACCCCTCACGCTAACCCTCATCCGAACCCTCACCCTAAACCTAACCCTCACCCTAAACCTAACCCTAACCCTCAACCTCACTGTAACACTCACCGTCACCCTAACACTCAACCTAACCCAAACCCTCACCCACACCCTAACCATCACACTCACCCGAACCCTAAACCTTACCCTAACCCTAAACCTCACCCTAAACATCACCCTAACCCTAACCTTCACCCTCACCCTCACCCTCACAATAAACATCAACTTAACCCTACATCTCAGCCTAACCCTAACCCTCTACCTGACCCTAAACCTCACCCTGACCCTCACCCTAACCCTAACCCTAACCCTAACCCTCACCGTAAACCTTACCCTTAACCTAACCCTCAACCTAAACCTAACCCTCACCCTAAACCTAACCCTCACACTAACCTTAACCCTAACCCTCACCCTCACCCTCTCAATACCCCTAACCCTAACCCTAATCTTAACACTGACCCTCACCCTCACCCTAACCCTAACCCTAACCCTTAACCTCACTCTCACCTTAACCCTCACATTCACCCTAAACCTCACCCTAACCCTACGCCTACCCCTCTCCCTAACCCTCACATTAACGCTAACCCTAACCCTAACCCCAACCCTAACCCTACCCCTAACTCTCAACCTCACATTAACCCTAAACCTAACCTTCACCCTCATCCTAACCCTAATCCTCACCCACACCCTAACCCTCAAACTCAACTGAAGCCTCTCCCTCACCCGAACCCTCATCCTCACCCTAAATCTCACCCTAAACATCACCCAAACCCTAACCCTCACCCTAACCCTAAACTTAACCCTCATCCTCACCCTAACCCTCACCCTAACCCTTATCCTCACCCTAACCCTAACCCTAACCCTAACCCTAACCCTAACCCTAACCCTAACCCTAACCCTAACCCTAACCCTAACCCTAACCCTAACCCTAACCCTGACCCTAACCCTAACCCTAACCCTAACCCTAACCCTAACCCTAACCCTGACCCTGACCCTAACCCTGACCCTGACCCTGACCCTGACCCTGACCCTAAGCCTAACCCTAACCCTAACCCTAACCCTAACCGTAACCCTCACTCTGACCCTCACGCTAACACTCACCCTAACCCTAACCCTAAACCTTATCCTCACCTTAACCCTCACCCTAACCCTTACCCTCATCCTTTCCCTAACCCTAACCCTCACCCTCACCCTAACCCTAACCCAAACAATAACCCTAATGATCATCCTAACCCTAACCCTCACACTCACCCAAACCCAAACCTTAACCGTAACCCTCACCTTCACCCTCAACCTAAACCTCAACCTCACCCTCATCCTAACCCTCACCCTCACCCTAAACATCAACCTAACCGTAACCCTCTAAACCAAACCCTAACTCTAACCCTAACCTTCACCCTAACCCTAAACTTACCTCTCACCCTAACCCTCACCCTAACCCTAACCCTAAACTTTCCCTAACGCTAACCCTAACATTAACCCTCACCCTCATACTAAACATCACTCTAACGCTAACCCTCACCCTAACCCTAACCCTAAGCCTCATCCTAACCCTACCCCTCAACTTAACCTTCACCCTCCCCTAATCCTCACCCTAACTCTAACCCTAACCCTTACCTAAACAAAACCCTCACCCACACCCTCAACTTAACCCTCACCATAACCCTTACCTCACCCTAAACCTAACTCTAACCCTCAGCCTAAACCTAACCCTCACCCTAACCCTAAACCAACCCCTCACGCTAACCCTCATCCGAACCCTCACCCTAAACCTAACCCTCACCCTAAACCTAACCCTAACCCTCAACCTCACTGTAACACTCACCGTCACCCTAACACTCAACCTAACCCAAACCCTCACCCACACCCTAACCATCACACTCACCCGAACCCTAAACCTTACCCTAACCCTAAACCTCACCCTAAACATCACCCTAACCCTAACCTTCACCCTCACCCTCACCCTCACAATAAACATCAACTTAACCCTACATCTCAGCCTAACCCTAACCCTCTACCTGACCCTAAACCTCACCCTGACCCTCACCCTAACCCTAACCCTAACCCTAACCCTCACCGTAAACCTTACCCTTAACCTAACCCTCAACCTAAACCTAACCCTCACCCTAAACCTAACCCTCACACTAACCTTAACCCTAACCCTCACCCTCACCCTCTCAATACCCCTAACCCTAACCCTAATCTTAACACTGACCCTCACCCTCACCCTAACCCTAACCCTAACCCTTAACCTCACTCTCACCTTAACCCTCACATTCACCCTAAACCTCACCCTAACCCTACGCCTACCCCTCTCCCTAACCCTCACATTAACGCTAACCCTAACCCTAACCCCAACCCTAACCCTACCCCTAACTCTCAACCTCACACTAACCCTAAACCTAACCTTCACCCTCATCCTAACCCTAATCCTCACCCACACCCTAACCCTCAAACTCACCTGAAGCCTCTCCCTCACCCGAACCCTCATCCTTAACCTAACCCTCAACCTAAACCTAACCCTCACCCTAAACCTAACCCTCACACTAACCTTAACCCTAACCCTCACCCTCACCCTCTCAATACCCCTAACCCTAACCCTAATCTTAACACTGACCCTCACCCTCACCCTAACCCTAACCCTAACCCTTAACCTCACTCTCACCTTAACCCTCACATTCACCCTAAACCTCACCCTAACCCTACGCCTACCCCTCTCCCTAACCCTCACATTAACGCTAACCCTAACCCTAACCCCAACCCTAACCCTACCCCTAACTCTCAACCTCACACTAACCCTAAACCTAACCTTCACCCTCATCCTAACCCTAATCCTCACCCACACCCTAACCCTCAAACTCACCTGAAGCCTCTCCCTCACCCGAACCCTCATCCTCACCCTAAATCTCACCCTAAACATCACCCAAACCCTAACCCTCACCCTAACCCTAAACTTAACCCTCATCCTCACCCTAGCCCTCACCCTAACCCTTATCCTCACCCTAACCCTAACCCTAACCCTAACCCTAACCCTAACCCTAACCCTAACCCTAACCCTAACCCTAACCCTAACCCTGACCCTAACCCTAACCCTAACCCTAACCCTAACCCTAACCCTGACCCTAACCCTGACCCTAACCCTGACCCTGACCCTGACCCTGACCCTGACCCTGACCCTGACCCTGACCCTGACCCTGACCCTGAACCTAACCCTAACCCTAACCCTAACCCTGACCCTAAGCCTAACCCTAACCCTAACCCTAACCCTAACCGTAACCCTCACTCTGACCCTCACGCTAACACTCACCCTAACCCTAACCCTAAACCTTATCCTCACCTTAACCCTCACCCTAACCCTTACCCTCATCCTTTCCCTAACCCTAACCCTCACCCTCACCCTAACCCTAACCCAAACAATAACCCTAATGATCATCCTAACCCTAACCCTCACACTCACCCAAACCCAAACCTTAACCGTAACCCTCACCTTCACCCTCAACCTAAACCTCAACCTCACCCTCATCCTAACCCTCACCCTCACCCTAAACATCAACCTAACCGTAACCCTCTAAACCAAACCCTAACTCTAACCCTAACCTTCACCCTAACCCTAAACTTACCTCTCACCCTAACCCTCACCCTAACCCTAACCCTAAACTTTCCCTAACGCTAACCCTAACATTAACCCTCACCCTCATACTAAACATCACTCTAACGCTAACCCTCACCCTAACCCTAACCCTAAGCCTCATCCTAACCCTACCCCTCAACTTAACCTTCACCCTCCCCTAATCCTCACCCTAACTCTAACCCTAACCCTTACCTAAACAAAACCCTCACCCACACCCTCAACTTAACCCTCACCATAACCCTTACCTCACCCTAAACCTAACTCTAACCCTCAGCCTAAACCTAACCCTCACCCTAACCCTAAACCTACCCCTCACGCTAACCCTCATCCGAACCCTCACCCTAAACCTAACCCTCACCCTAAACCTAACCCTAACCCTCAACCTCACTGTAACACTCACCGTCACCCTAACACTCAACCTAACCCAAACCCTCACCCACACCCTAACCATCACTCACCCGAACCCTAAACCTTACCCTAACCCTAAACCTCACCCTAAACATCACCCTAACCCTAACCTTCACCCTCACCCTCACCCTCACAATAAACATCAACTTAACCCTACATCTCAGCCTAACCCTAACCCTCTACCTGACCCTAAACCTCACCCTGACCCTCACCCTAACCCTAACCCTAACCCTAACCCTCACCGTAAACCTTACCCTTAACCTAACCCTCAACCTAAACCTAACCCTCACCCTAAACCTAACCCTCACACTAACCTTAACCCTAACCCTCACCCTCACCCTCTCAATACCCCTAACCCTAACCCTAATCTTAACACTGACCCTCACCCTCACCCTAACCCTAACCCTAACCCTTAACCTCACTCTCACCTTAACCCTCACATTCACCCTAAACCTCACCCTAACCCTACGCCTACCCCTCTCCCTAACCCTCACATTAACGCTAACCCTAACCCTAACCCCAACCCTAACCCTACCCCTAACTCTCAACCTCACACTAACCCTAAACCTAACCTTCACCCTCATCCTAACCCTAATCCTCACCCACACCCTAACCCTCAAACTCACCTGAAGCCTCTCCCTCACCCGAACCCTCATCCTCACCCTAAATCTCACCCTAAACATCACCCAAACCCTAACCCTCACCCTAACCCTAAACTTAACCCTCATCCTCACCCTAACCCTCACCCTAACCCTTATCCTCACCCTAACCCTAACCCTAACCCTAACCCTGACCCTAACCCTAACCCTAACCCTAACCCTAACCCTAACCCTAACCCTAACCCTGACCCTAACCCTGACCCTGACCCTGACCCTGACCCTGACCCTGACCCTGACCCTGACCCTGACCCTGACCCTGACCCTGAACCTAACCCTAACCCTAACCCTAACCCTGACCCTAACCCTAACCCTAACCCTAACCCTAACCCTAACCCTAACCCTAACCCTGACCCTAAGCCTAACCCTAACCCTAACCCTAACCCTAACCGTAACCCTCACTCTGACCCTCACGCTAACACTCACCCTAACCCTAACCCTAAACCTTATCCTCACCTTAACCCTCACCCTAACCCTTACCCTCATCCTTTCCCTAACCCTAACCCTCACCCTCACCCTAACCCTAACCCAAACAATAACCCTAATGATCATCCTAACCCTAACCCTCACACTCACCCAAACCCAAACCTTAACCATAACCCTCACCTTCACCCTCAACCTAAACCTCAACCTCACCCTCATCCTAACCCTCACCCTCACCCTAAACATCAACCTAACCGTAACCCTCTAAACCAAACCCTAACTCTAACCCTAACCTTCACCCTAACCCTAAACTTACCTCTCACCCTAACCCTCACCCTAACCCTAACCCTAAACTTTCCCTAACGCTAACCCTAACATTAACCCTCACCCTCATACTAAACATCACTCTAACGCTAACCCTCACCCTAACCCTAACCCTAAGCCTCATCCTAACCCTACCCCTCAACTTAACCTTCACCCTCCCCTAATCCTCACCCTAACTCTAACCCTAACCCTTACCTAAACAAAACCCTCACCCACACCCTCAACTTAACCCTCACCATAACCCTTACCTCACCCTAAACCTAACTCTAACCCTCAGCCTAAACCTAACCCTCACCCTAACCCTAAACCTACCCCTCACGCTAACCCTCATCCGAACCCTCACCCTAAACCTCACCCTCACCCTAAACCTAACCCTAACCCTCAACCTCACTGTAACACTCACCGTCACCCTAACACTCAACCTAACCCAAACCCTCACCCACACCCTAACCATCACACTCACCCGAACCCTAAACCTTACCCTAACCCTAAACCTCACCCTAAACATCACCCTAACCCTAACCTTCACCCTCACCCTCACCCTCACAATAAACATCAACTTAACCCTACATCTCAGCCTAACCCTAACCCTCTACCTGACCCTAAACCTCACCCTGACCCTCACCCTAACCCTAACCCTAACCCTAACCCTCACCGTAAACCTTACCCTTAACCTAACCCTCAACCTAAACCTAACCCTCACCCTAAACCTAACCCTCACACTAACCTTAACCCTAACCCTCACCCTCACCCTCTCAATACCCCTAACCCTAACCCTAATCTTAACACTGACCCTCACCCTCACCCTAACCCTAACCCTAACCCTTAACCTCACTCTCACCTTAACCCTCACATTCACCCTAAACCTCACCCTAACCCTACGCCTACCCCTCTCCCTAACCCTCACATTAACGCTAACCCTAACCCTAACCCCAACCCTAACCCTACCCCTAACTCTCAACCTCACACTAACCCTAAACCTAACCTTCACCCTCATCCTAACCCTAATCCTCACCCACACCCTAACCCTCAAACTCACCTGAAGCCTCTCCCTCACCCGAACCCTCATCCTCACCCTAAATCTCACCCTAAACATCACCCAAACCCTAACCCTCACCCTAACCCTAAACTTAACCCTCATCCTCACCCTAACCCTCACCCTAACCCTTATCCTCACCCTAACCCTAACCCTAACCCTAACCCTAACCCTAACCCTAACCCTAACCCTAACCCTAACCCTAACCCTAACCCTAACCCTAACCCTGACCCTAACCCTAACCCTAACCCTAACCCTAACCCTAACCCTAACCCTAACCCTGACCCTAACCCTGACCCTGACCCTGACCCTGACCCTGACCCTGACCCTGACCCTGACCCTGACCCTGAACCTAACCCTAACCCTAACCCTAACCCTGACCCTAAGCCTAACCCTAACCCTAACCCTAACCCTAACCGTAACCCTCACTCTGACCCTCACGCTAACACTCACCCTAACCCTAACCCTAAACCTTATCCTCACCTTAACCCTCACCCTAACCCTTACCCTCATCCTTTCCCTAACCCTAACCCTCACCCTCACCCTAACCCTAACCCAAACAATAACCCTAATGATCATCCTAACCCTAACCCTCACACTCACCCAAACCCAAACCTTAACCGTAACCCTCACCTTCACCCTCAACCTAAACCTCAACCTCACCCTCATCCTAACCCTCACCCTCACCCTAAACATCAACCTAACCGTAACCCTCTAAACCAAACCCTAACTCTAACCCTAACCTTCACCCTAACCCTAAACTTACCTCTCACCCTAACCCTCACCCTAACCCTAACCCTAAACTTTCCCTAACGCTAACCCTAACATTAACCCTCACCCTCATACTAAACATCACTCTAACGCTAACCCTCACCCTAACCCTAACCCTAAGCCTCATCCTAACCCTACCCCTCAACTTAACCTTCACCCTCCCCTAATCCTCACCCTAACTCTAACCCTAACCCTTACCTAAACAAAACCCTCACCCACACCCTCAACTTAACCCTCACCATAACCCTTACCTCACCCTAAACCTAACTCTAACCCTCAGCCTAAACCTAACCCTCACCCTAACCCTAAACCTACCCCTCACGCTAACCCTCATCCGAACCCTCACCCTAAACCTAACCCTCACCCTAAACCTAACCCTAACCCTCAACCTCACTGTAACACTCACCGTCACCCTAACACTCAACCTAACCCAAACCCTCACCCACACCCTAACCATCACACTCACCCGAACCCTAAACCTTACCCTAACCCTAAACCTCACCCTAAACATCACCCTAACCCTAACCTTCACCCTCACCCTCACCCTCACAATAAACATCAACTTAACCCTACATCTCAGCCTAACCCTAACCCTCTACCTGACCCTAAACCTCACCCTGACCCTCACCCTAACCCTAACCCTAACCCTAACCCTCACCGTAAACCTTACCCTTAACCTAACCCTCAACCTAAACCTAACCCTCACCCTAAACCTAACCCTCACACTAACCTTAACCCTAACCCTCACCCTCACCCTCTCAATACCCCTAACCCTAACCCTAATCTTAACACTGACCCTCACCCTCACCCTAACCCTAACCCTAACCCTTAACCTCACTCTCACCTTAACCCTCACATTCACCCTAAACCTCACCCTAACCCTACGCCTACCCCTCTCCCTAACCCTCACATTAACGCTAACCCTAACCCTAACCCCAACCCTAACCCTACCCCTAACTCTCAACCTCACACTAACCCTAAACCTAACCTTCACCCTCATCCTAACCCTAATCCTCACCCACACCCTAACCCTCAAACTCACCTGAAGCCTCTCCCTCACCCGAACCCTCATCCTCACCCTAAATCTCACCCTAAACATCACCCAAACCCTAACCCTCACCCTAACCCTAAACTTAACCCTCATCCTCACCCTAACCCTCACCCTAACCCTTATCCTCACCCTAACCCTAACCCTAACCCTAACCCTAACCCTAACCCTAACCCTAACCCTAACCCTAACCCTGACCCTAACCCTAACCCTAACCCTAACCCTGACCCTAACCCTAACCTTAACCCTGACCCTAAACCTGACCCTGACCCTGACCCTGACCCTGACCCTGACCCTGACCCTGACCCTGACCCTGACCCTAACCCTAACCCTGACCCTAACCCTAACCCTGACCCTGAACCTAACCCTAACCCTAACCCTAACCCTGACCCTAAGCCTAACCCTAACCCTAACCCTAACCCTAACCGTAACCCTCACTCTGACCCTCACGCTAACACTCACCCTAACCCTAACCCTAAACCTTATCCTCACCTTAACCCTCACCCTAACCCTTACCCTCATCCTTTCCCTAACCCTAACCCTCACCCTCACCCTAACCCTAACCCAAACAATAACCCTAATGATCATCCTAACCCTAACCCTCACACTCATCCAAACCCAAACCTTAACCGTAACCCTCACCTTCACCCTCAACCTAAACCTCAACCTCACCCTCATCCTAACCCTCACCCTCACCCTAAACATCAACCTAACCGTAACCCTCTAAACCAAACCCTAACTCTAACCCTAACCTTCACCCTAACCCTAAACTTACCTCTCACCCTAACCCTCACCCTAACCCTAACCCTAAACTTTCCCTAACGCTAACCCTAACATTAACCCTCACCCTCATACTAAACATCACTCTAACGCTAACCCTCACCCTAACCCTAACCCTAAGCCTCATCCTAACCCTACCCCTCAACTTAACCTTCACCCTCCCCTAATCCTCACCCTAACTCTAACCCTAACCCTTACCTAAACAAAACCCTCACCCACACCCTCAACTTAACCCTCACCATAACCCTTACCTCACCCTAAACCTAACTCTAACCCTCAGCCTAAACCTAACCCTCACCCTAACCCTAAACCTACCCCTCACGCTAACCCTCATCCGAACCCTCACCCTAAACCTAACCCTCACCCTAAACCTAACCCTAACCCTCAACCTCACTGTAACACTCACCGTCACCCTAACACTCAACCTAACCCAAACCCTCACCCACACCCTAACCATCACACTCACCCGAACCCTAAACCTTACCCTAACCCTAAACCTCACCCTAAACATCACCCTAACCCTAACCTTCACCCTCACCCTCACCCTCACAATAAACATCAACTTAACCCTACATCTCAGCCTAACCCTAACCCTCTACCTGACCCTAAACCTCACCCTGACCCTCACCCTAACCCTAACCCTAACCCTAACCCTCACCGTAAACCTTACCCTTAACCTAACCCTCAACCTAAACCTAACCCTCACCCTAAACCTAACCCTCACACTAACCTTAACCCTAACCCTCACCCTCACCCTCTCAATACCCCTAACCCTAACCCTAATCTTAACACTGACCCTCACCCTCACCCTAACCCTAACCCTAACCCTTAACCTCACTCTCACCTTAACCCTCACATTCACCCTAAACCTCACCCTAACCCTACGCCTACCCCTCTCCCTAACCCTCACATTAACGCTAACCCTAACCCTAACCCCAACCCTAACCCTACCCCTAACTCTCAACCTCACACTAACCCTAAACCTAACCTTCACCCTCATCCTAACCCTAATCCTCACCCACACCCTAACCCTCAAACTCACCTGAAGCCTCTCCCTCACCCGAACCCTCATCCTCACCCTAAATCTCACCCTAAACATCACCCAAACCCTAACCCTCACCCTAACCCTAAACTTAACCCTCATCCTCACCCTAACCCTCACCCTAACCCTTATCCTCACCCTAACCCTAACCCTAACCCTAACCCTAACCCTAACCCTAACCCTAACCCTAACCCTAACCCTAACCCTAACCCTGACCCTAACCCTAACCCTAACCCTAACCCTAACCCTAACCCTAACCCTAACCCTGACCCTAACCCTGACCCTGACCCTGACCCTGACCCTGACCCTGACCCTGACCCTGACCCTGACCCTAACCCTAACCCTGACCCTAACCCTAACCCTAACCCTAACCCTAACCCTAACCCTAACCCTGACCCTAAGCCTAACCCTAACCCTAACCCTAACCCTAACCGTAACCCTCACTCTGACCCTCACGCTAACACTCACCCTAACCCTAACCCTAAACCTTATCCTCACCTTAACCCTCACCCTAACCCTTACCCTCATCCTTTCCCTAACCCTAACCCTCACCCTCACCCTAACCCTAACCCAAACAATAACCCTAATGATCATCCTAACCCTAACCCTCACACTCACCCAAACCCAAACCTTAACCGTAACCCTCACCTTCACCCTCAACCTAAACCTCAACCTCACCCTCATCCTAACCCTCACCCTCACCCTAAACATCAACCTAACCGTAACCCTCTAAACCAAACCCTAACTCTAACCCTAACCTTCACCCTAACCCTAAACTTACCTCTCACCCTAACCCTCACCCTAACCCTAACCCTAAACTTTCCCTAACGCTAACCCTAACATTAACCCTCACCCTCATACTAAACATCACTCTAACGCTAACCCTCACCCTAACCCTAACCCTAAGCCTCATCCTAACCCTACCCCTCAACTTAACCTTCACCCTCCCCTAATCCTCACCCTAACTCTAACCCTAACCCTTACCTAAACAAAACCCTCACCCACACCCTCAACTTAACCCTCACCATAACCCTTACCTCACCCTAAACCTAACTCTAACCCTCAGCCTAAACCTAACCCTCACCCTAACCCTAAACCTACCCCTCACGCTAACCCTCATCCGAACCCTCACCCTAAACCTAACCCTCACCCTAAACCTAACCCTAACCCTCAACCTCACTGTAACACTCACCGTCACCCTAACACTCAACCTAACCCAAACCCTCACCCACACCCTAACCATCACACTCACCCGAACCCTAAACCTTACCCTAACCCTAAACCTCACCCTAAACATCACCCTAACCCTAACCTTCACCCTCACCCTCACCCTCACAATAAACATCAACTTAACCCTACATCTCAGCCTAACCCTAACCCTCTACCTGACCCTAAACCTCACCCTGACCCTCACCCTAACCCTAACCCTAACCCTAACCCTCACCGTAAACCTTACCCTTAACCTAACCCTCAACCTAAACCTAACCCTCACCCTAAACCTAACCCTCACACTAACCTTAACCCTAACCCTCACCCTCACCCTCTCAATACCCCTAACCCTAACCCTAATCTTAACACTGACCCTCACCCTCACCCTAACCCTAACCCTAACCCTTAACCTCACTCTCACCTTAACCCTCACATTCACCCTAAACCTCACCCTAACCCTACGCCTACCCCTCTCCCTAACCCTCACATTAACGCTAACCCTAACCCTAACCCCAACCCTAACCCTACCCCTAACTCTCAACCTCACACTAACCCTAAACCTAACCTTCACCCTCATCCTAACCCTAATCCTCACCCACACCCTAACCCTCAAACTCACCTGAAGCCTCTCCCTCACCCGAACCCTCATCCTCACCCTAAATCTCACCCTAAACATCACCCAAACCCTAACCCTCACCCTAACCCTAAACTTAACCCTCATCCTCACCCTAACCCTCACCCTAACCCTTATCCTCACCCTAACCCTAACCCTAACCCTAACCCTGACCCTAACCCTAACCCTAACCCTAACCCTAACCCTGACCCTGACCCTGACCCTGACCCTGACCCTGACCCTGACCCTGACCCTGACCCTGACCCTGACCCTGACCCTAACCCTAACCCTGACCCTAACCCTAACCCTAACCCTAACCCTAACCCTAACCCTAACCCTAACCCTAACCCTAACCCTAACCCTAACCGTAACCCTCACTCTGACCCTCACGCTAACACTCACCCTAACCCTAACCCTAAACCTTATCCTCACCTTAACCCTCACCCTAACCCTTACCCTCATCCTTTCCCTAACCCTAACCCTCACCCTCACCCTAACCCTAACCCAAACAATAACCCTAATGATCATCCTAACCCTAACCCTCACACTCACCCAAACCCAAACCTTAACCGTAACCCTCACCTTCACCCTCAACCTAAACCTCAACCTCACCCTCATCCTAACCCTCACCCTCACCCTAAACATCAACCTAACCGTAACCCTCTAAACCAAACCCTAACTCTAACCCTAACCTTCACCCTAACCCTAAACTTACCTCTCACCCTAACCCTCACCCTAACCCTAACCCTAAACTTTCCCTAACGCTAACCCTAACATTAACCCTCACCCTCATACTAAACATCACTCTAACGCTAACCCTCACCCTAACCCTAACCCTAAGCCTCATCCTAACCCTACCCCTCAACTTAACCTTCACCCTCCCCTAATCCTCACCCTAACTCTAACCCTAACCCTTACCTAAACAAAACCCTCACCCACACCCTCAACTTAACCCTCACCATAACCCTTACCTCACCCTAAACCTAACTCTAACCCTCAGCCTAAACCTAACCCTCACCCTAACCCTAAACCTACCCCTCACGCTAACCCTCATCCGAACCCTCACCCTAAACCTAACCCTCACCCTAAACCTAACCCTAACCCTCAACCTCACTGTAACACTCACCGTCACCCTAACACTCAACCTAACCCAAACCCTCACCCACACCCTAACCATCACACTCACCCGAACCCTAAACCTTACCCTAACCCTAAACCTCACCCTAAACATCACCTAACCCTAACCTTCACCCTCACCCTCACCCTCACAATAAACATCAACTTAACCCTACATCTCAGCCTAACCCTAACCCTCTACCTGACCCTAAACCTCACCCTGACCCTCACCCTAACCCTAACCCTAACCCTAACCCTCACCGTAAACCTTACCCTTAACCTAACCCTCAACCTAAACCTAACCCTCACCCTAAACCTAACCCTCACACTAACCTTAACCCTAACCCTCACCCTCACCCTCTCAATACCCCTAACCCTAACCCTAATCTTAACACTGACCCTCACCCTCACCCTAACCCTAACCCTAACCCTTAACCTCACTCTCACCTTAACCCTCACATTCACCCTAAACCTCACCCTAACCCTACGCCTACCCCTCTCCCTAACCCTCACATTAACGCTAACCCTAACCCTAACCCCAACCCTAACCCTACCCCTAACTCTCAACCTCACACTAACCCTAAACCTAACCTTCACCCTCATCCTAACCCTAATCCTCACCCACACCCTAACCCTCAAACTCACCTGAAGCCTCTCCCTCACCCGAACCCTCATCCTCACCCTAAATCTCACCCTAAACATCACCCAAACCCTAACCCTCACCCTAACCCTAAACTTAACCCTCATCCTCACCCTAACCCTCACCCTAACCCTTATCCTCACCCTAACCCTAACCCTAACCCTAACCCTAACCCTAACCCTAACCCTAACCCTAACCCTAACCCTAACCCTAACCCTAACCCTAACCCTAACCCTAACCCTAACCCTAACCCTGACCCTAACCCTGACCCTGACCCTGACCCTGACCCTGACCCTGACCCTGACCCTGACCCTGACCCTGACCCTGACCCTGAACCTAACCCTAACCATAACCCTAACCCTGACCCTAAGCCTAACCCTAACCCTAACCCTAACCCTAACCGTAACCCTCACTCTGACCCTCACGCTAACACTCACCCTAACCCTAACCCTAAACCTTATCCTCACCTTAACCCTCACCCTAACCCTTACCCTCATCCTTTCCCTAACCCTAACCCTCACCCTCACCCTAACCCTAACCCAAACAATAACCCTAATGATCATCCTAACCCTAACCCTCACACTCACCCAAACCCAAACCTTAACCGTAACCCTCACCTTCACCCTCAACCTAAACCTCAACCTCACCCTCATCCTAACCCTCACCCTCACCCTAAACATCAACCTAACCGTAACCCTCTAAACCAAACCCTAACTCTAACCCTAACCTTCACCCTAACCCTAAACTTACCTCTCACCCTAACCCTCACCCTAACCCTAACCCTAAACTTTCCCTAACGCTAACCCTAACATTAACCCTCACCCTCATACTAAACATCACTCTAACGCTAACCCTCACCCTAACCCTAACCCTAAGCCTCATCCTAACCCTACCCCTCAACTTAACCTTCACCCTCCCCTAATCCTCACCCTAACTCTAACCCTAACCCTTACCTAAACAAAACCCTCACCCACACCCTCAACTTAACCCTCACCATAACCCTTACCTCACCCTAAACCTAACTCTAACCCTCAGCCTAAACCTAACCCTCACCCTAACCCTAAACCTACCCCTCACGCTAACCCTCATCCGAACCCTCACCCTAAACCTAACCCTCACCCTAAACCTAACCCTAACCCTCAACCTCACTGTAACACTCACCGTCACCCTAACACTCAACCTAACCCAAACCCTCACCCACACCCTAACCATCACACTCACCCGAACCCTAAACCTTACCCTAACCCTAAACCTCACCCTAAACATCACCCTAACCCTAACCTTCACCCTCACCCTCACCCTCACAATAAACATCAACTTAACCCTACATCTCAGCCTAACCCTAACCCTCTACCTGACCCTAAACCTCACCCTGACCCTCACCCTAACCCTAACCCTAACCCTAACCCTCACCGTAAACCTTACCCTTAACCTAACCCTCAACCTAAACCTAACCCTCACCCTAAACCTAACCCTCACACTAACCTTAACCCTAACCCTCACCCTCGCCCTCTCAATACCCCTAACCCTAACCCTAATCTTAACACTGACCCTCACCCTCACCCTAACCCTAACCCTAACCCTTAACCTCACTCTCACCTTAACCCTCACATTCACCCTAAACCTCACCCTAACCCTACGCCTACCCCTCTCCCTAACCCTCACATTAACGCTAACCCTAACCCTAACCCCAACCCTAACCCTACCCCTAACTCTCAACCTCACACTAACCCTAAACCTAACCTTCACCCTCATCCTAACCCTAATCCTCACCCACACCCTAACCCTCAAACTCACCTGAAGCCTCTCCCTCACCCGAACCCTCATCCTCACCCTAAATCTCACCCTAAACATCACCCAAACCCTAACCCTCACCCTAACCCTAAACTTAACCCTCATCCTCACCCTAACCCTCACCCTAACCCTTATCCTCACCCTAACCCTAACCCTAACCCTAACCCTAACCCTAACCCTAACCCTAACCCTAACCCTAACCCTGACCCTAACCCTAACCCTAACCCTAACCCTAACCCTAACCCTGACCCTAACCCTGACCCTAACCCTGACCCTGACCCTGACCCTGACCCTGACCCTGACCCTGACCCTGACCCTGACCCTGACCCTGAACCTAACCCTAACCCTAACCCTAACCCTGACCCTAAGCCTAACCCTAACCCTAACCCTAACCCTAACCGTAACCCTCACTCTGACCCTCACGCTAACACTCACCCTAACCCTAACCCTAAACCTTATCCTCACCTTAACCCTCACCCTAACCCTTACCCTCATCCTTTCCCTAACCCTAACCCTCACCCTCACCCTAACCCTAACCCAAACAATAACCCTAATGATCATCCTAACCCTAACCCTCACACTCACCCAAACCCAAACCTTAACCGTAACCCTCACCTTCACCCTCAACCTAAACCTCAACCTCACCCTCATCCTAACCCTCACCCTCACCCTAAACATCAACCTAACCGTAACCCTCTAAACCAAACCCTAACTCTAACCCTAACCTTCACCCTAACCCTAAACTTACCTCTCACCCTAACCCTCACCCTAACCCTAACCCTAAACTTTCCCTAACGCTAACCCTAACATTAACCCTCACCCTCATACTAAACATCACTCTAACGCTAACCCTCACCCTAACCCTAACCCTAAGCCTCATCCTAACCCTACCCCTCAACTTAACCTTCACCCTCCCCTAATCCTCACCCTAACTCTAACCCTAACCCTTACCTAAACAAAACCCTCACCCACACCCTCAACTTAACCCTCACCATAACCCTTACCTCACCCTAAACCTAACTCTAACCCTCAGCCTAAACCTAACCCTCACCCTAACCCTAAACCTACCCCTCACGCTAACCCTCATCCGAACCCTCACCCTAAACCTAACCCTCACCCTAAACCTAACCCTAACCCTCAACCTCACTGTAACACTCACCGTCACCCTAACACTCAACCTAACCCAAACCCTCACCCACACCCTAACCATCACACTCACCCGAACCCTAAACCTTACCCTAACCCTAAACCTCACCCTAAACATCACCCTAACCCTAACCTTCACCCTCACCCTCACCCTCACAATAAACATCAACTTAACCCTACATCTCAGCCTAACCCTAACCCTCTACCTGACCCTAAACCTCACCCTGACCCTCACCCTAACCCTAACCCTAACCCTAACCCTCACCGTAAACCTTACCCTTAACCTAACCCTCAACCTAAACCTAACCCTCACCCTAAACCTAACCCTCACACTAACCTTAACCCTAACCCTCACCCTCACCCTCTCAATACCCCTAACCCTAACCCTAATCTTAACACTGACCCTCACCCTCACCCTAACCCTAACCCTAACCCTTAACCTCACTCTCACCTTAACCCTCACATTCACCCTAAACCTCACCCTAACCCTACGCCTACCCCTCTCCCTAACCCTCACATTAACGCTAACCCTAACCCTAACCCCAACCCTAACCCTACCCCTAACTCTCAACCTCACACTAACCCTAAACCTAACCTTCACCCTCATCCTAACCCTAATCCTCACCCACACCCTAACCCTCAAACTCACCTGAAGCCTCTCCCTCACCCGAACCCTCATCCTCACCCTAAATCTCACCCTAAACATCACCCAAACCCTAACCCTCACCCTAACCCTAAACTTAACCCTCATCCTCACCCTAACCCTCACCCTAACCCTTATCCTCACCCTAACCCTAACCCTAACCCTAACCCTGACCCTAACCCTAACCCTAACCCTAACCCTAACCCTAACCCTAACCCTAACCCTGACCCTAACCCTGACCCTGACCCTGACCCTGACCCTGACCCTGACCCTGACCCTGACCCTGACCCTGACCCTGAACCTAACCCTAACCCTAACCCTAACCCTGACCCTAACCCTAACCCTAACCCTAACCCTAACCCTAACCCTAACCCTAACCCTGACCCTAAGCCTAACCCTAACCCTAACCCTAACCCTAACCGTAACCCTCACTCTGACCCTCACGCTAACACTCACCCTAACCCTAACCCTAAACCTTATCCTCACCTTAACCCTCACCCTAACCCTTACCCTCATCCTTTCCCTAACCCTAACCCTCACCCTCACCCTAACCCTAACCCAAACAATAACCCTAATGATCATCCTAACCCTAACCCTCACACTCACCCAAACCCAAACCTTAACCGTAACCCTCACCTTCACCCTCAACCTAAACCTCAACCTCACCCTCATCCTAACCCTCACCCTCACCCTAAACATCAACCTAACCGTAACCCTCTAAACCAAACCCTAACTCTAACCCTAACCTTCACCCTAACCCTAAACTTACCTCTCACCCTAACCCTCACCCTAACCCTAACCCTAAACTTTCCCTAACGCTAACCCTAACATTAACCCTCACCCTCATACTAAACATCACTCTAACGCTAACCCTCACCCTAACCCTAACCCTAAGCCTCATCCTAACCCTACCCCTCAACTTAACCTTCACCCTCCCCTAATCCTCACCCTAACTCTAACCCTAACCCTTACCTAAACAAAACCCTCACCCACACCCTCAACTTAACCCTCACCATAACCCTTACCTCACCCTAAACCTAACTCTAACCCTCAGCCTAAACCTAACCCTCACCCTAACCCTAAACCTACCCCTCACGCTAACCCTCATCCGAACCCTCACCCTAAACCTAACCCTCACCCTAAACCTAACCCTAACCCTCAACCTCACTGTAACACTCACCGTCACCCTAACACTCAACCTAACCCAAACCCTCACCCACACCCTAACCATCACACTCACCCGAACCCTAAACCTTACCCTAACCCTAAACCTCACCCTAAACATCACCCTAACCCTAACCTTCACCCTCACCCTCACCCTCACAATAAACATCAACTTAACCCTACATCTCAGCCTAACCCTAACCCTCTACCTGACCCTAAACCTCACCCTGACCCTCACCCTAACCCTAACCCTAACCCTAACCCTCACCGTAAACCTTACCCTTAACCTAACCCTCAACCTAAACCTAACCCTCACCCTAAACCTAACCCTCACACTAACCTTAACCCTAACCCTCACCCTCACCCTCTCAATACCCCTAACCCTAACCCTAATCTTAACACTGACCCTCACCCTCACCCTAACCCTAACCCTAACCCTTAACCTCACTCTCACCTTAACCCTCACATTCACCCTAAACCTCACCCTAACCCTACGCCTACCCCTCTCCCTAACCCTCACATTAACGCTAACCCTAACCCTAACCCCAACCCTAACCCTACCCCTAACTCTCAACCTCACACTAACCCTAAACCTAACCTTCACCCTCATCCTAACCCTAATCCTCACCCACACCCTAACCCTCAAACTCACCTGAAGCCTCTCCCTCACCCGAACCCTCATCCTCACCCTAAATCTCACCCTAAACATCACCCAAACCCTAACCCTCACCCTAACCCTAAACTTAACCCTCATCCTCACCCTAACCCTCACCCTAACCCTTATCCTCACCCTAACCCTAACCCTAACCCTAACCCTAACCCTAACCCTGACCCTAACCCTAACCCTAACCCTAACCCTAACCCTAACCCTAACCCTGACCCTAACCCTAACCCTAACCCTAACCCTAACCCTAACCCTAACCCTAACCCTGACCCTAACCCTGACCCTGACCCTGACCCTGACCCTGACCCTGACCCTGACCCTGACCCTGAACCTAACCCTAACCCTAACCCTAACCCTGACCCTAAGCCTAACCCTAACCCTAACCCTAACCCTTACCGTAACCCTCACTCTGACCCTCACGCTAACACTCACCCTAACCCTAACCCTAAACCTTATCCTCACCTTAACCCTCACCCTAACCCTTACCCTCATCCTTTCCCTAACCCTAACCCTCACCCTCACCCTAACCCTAACCCAAACAATAACCCTAATGATCATCCTAACCCTAACCCTCACACTCACCCAAACCCAAACCTTAACCGTAACCCTCACCTTCACCCTCAACCTAAACCTCAACCTCACCCTCATCCTAACCCTCACCCTCACCCTAAACATCAACCTAACCGTAACCCTCTAAACCAAACCCTAACTCTAACCCTAACCTTCACCCTAACCCTAAACTTACCTCTCACCCTAACCCTCACCCTAACCCTAACCCTAAACTTTCCCTAACGCTAACCCTAACATTAACCCTCACCCTCATACTAAACATCACTCTAACGCTAACCCTCACCCTAACCCTAACCCTAAGCCTCATCCTAACCCTACCCCTCAACTTAACCTTCACCCTCCCCTAATCCTCACCCTAACTCTAACCCTAACCCTTACCTAAACAAAACCCTCACCCACACCCTCAACTTAACCCTCACCATAACCCTTACCTCACCCTAAACCTAACTCTAACCCTCAGCCTAAACCTAACCCTCACCCTAACCCTAAACCTACCCCTCACGCTAACCCTCATCCGAACCCTCACCCTAAACCTAACCCTCACCCTAAACCTAACCCTAACCCTCAACCTCACTGTAACACTCACCGTCACCCTAACACTCAACCTAACCCAAACCCTCACCCACACCCTAACCATCACACTCACCCGAACCCTAAACCTTACCCTAACCCTAAACCTCACCCTAAACATCACCCTAACCCTAACCTTCACCCTCACCCTCACCCTCACAATAAACATCAACTTAACCCTACATCTCAGCCTAACCCTAACCCTCTACCTGACCCTAAACCTCACCCTGACCCTCACCCTAACCCTAACCCTAACCCTAACCCTCACCGTAAACCTTACCCTTAACCTAACCCTCAACCTAAACCTAACCCTCACCCTAAACCTAACCCTCACACTAACCTTAACCCTAACCCTCACCCTCACCCTCTCAATACCCCTAACCCTAACCCTAATCTTAACACTGACCCTCACCCTCACCCTAACCCTAACCCTAACCCTTAACCTCACTCTCACCTTAACCCTCACATTCACCCTAAACCTCACCCTAACCCTACGCCTACCCCTCTCCCTAACCCTCACATTAACGCTAACCCTAACCCTAACCCCAACCCTAACCCTACCCCTAACTCTCAACCTCACATTAACCCTAAACCTAACCTTCACCCTCATCCTAACCCTAATCCTCACCCACACCCTAACCCTCAAACTCAACTGAAGCCTCTCCCTCACCCGAACCCTCATCCTCACCCTAAATCTCACCCTAAACATCACCCAAACCCTAACCCTCACCCTAACCCTAAACTTAACCCTCATCCTCACCCTAACCCTCACCCTAACCCTTATCCTCACCCTAACCCTAACCCTAACCCTAACCCTAACCCTAACCCTAACCCTAACCCTAACCCTAACCCTAACCCTAACCCTAACCCTAACCCTAACCCTGACCCTAACCCTAACCCTAACCCTAACCCTAACCCTAACCCTAACCCTGACCCTGACCCTAACCCTGACCCTGACCCTGACCCTGACCCTGACCCTAAGCCTAACCCTAACCCTAACCCTAACCCTAACCGTAACCCTCACTCTGACCCTCACGCTAACACTCACCCTAACCCTAACCCTAAACCTTATCCTCACCTTAACCCTCACCCTAACCCTTACCCTCATCCTTTCCCTAACCCTAACCCTCACCCTCACCCTAACCCTAACCCAAACAATAACCCTAATGATCATCCTAACCCTAACCCTCACACTCACCCAAACCCAAACCTTAACCGTAACCCTCACCTTCACCCTCAACCTAAACCTCAACCTCACCCTCATCCTAACCCTCACCCTCACCCTAAACATCAACCTAACCGTAACCCTCTAAACCAAACCCTAACTCTAACCCTAACCTTCACCCTAACCCTAAACTTACCTCTCACCCTAACCCTCACCCTAACCCTAACCCTAAACTTTCCCTAACGCTAACCCTAACATTAACCCTCACCCTCATACTAAACATCACTCTAACGCTAACCCTCACCCTAACCCTAACCCTAAGCCTCATCCTAACCCTACCCCTCAACTTAACCTTCACCCTCCCCTAATCCTCACCCTAACTCTAACCCTAACCCTTACCTAAACAAAACCCTCACCCACACCCTCAACTTAACCCTCACCATAACCCTTACCTCACCCTAAACCTAACTCTAACCCTCAGCCTAAACCTAACCCTCACCCTAACCCTAAACCAACCCCTCACGCTAACCCTCATCCGAACCCTCACCCTAAACCTAACCCTCACCCTAAACCTAACCCTAACCCTCAACCTCACTGTAACACTCACCGTCACCCTAACACTCAACCTAACCCAAACCCTCACCCACACCCTAACCATCACACTCACCCGAACCCTAAACCTTACCCTAACCCTAAACCTCACCCTAAACATCACCCTAACCCTAACCTTCACCCTCACCCTCACCCTCACAATAAACATCAACTTAACCCTACATCTCAGCCTAACCCTAACCCTCTACCTGACCCTAAACCTCACCCTGACCCTCACCCTAACCCTAACCCTAACCCTAACCCTCACCGTAAACCTTACCCTTAACCTAACCCTCAACCTAAACCTAACCCTCACCCTAAACCTAACCCTCACACTAACCTTAACCCTAACCCTCACCCTCACCCTCTCAATACCCCTAACCCTAACCCTAATCTTAACACTGACCCTCACCCTCACCCTAACCCTAACCCTAACCCTTAACCTCACTCTCACCTTAACCCTCACATTCACCCTAAACCTCACCCTAACCCTACGCCTACCCCTCTCCCTAACCCTCACATTAACGCTAACCCTAACCCTAACCCCAACCCTAACCCTACCCCTAACTCTCAACCTCACACTAACCCTAAACCTAACCTTCACCCTCATCCTAACCCTAATCCTCACCCACACCCTAACCCTCAAACTCACCTGAAGCCTCTCCCTCACCCGAACCCTCATCCTTAACCTAACCCTCAACCTAAACCTAACCCTCACCCTAAACCTA
Source organism: Dipodomys spectabilis (assembly GCF_019054845.1). NCBI lineage: Eukaryota > Metazoa > Chordata > Mammalia > Rodentia > Heteromyidae > Dipodomys > Dipodomys spectabilis. Next base: position 98,989 of record NW_024871544.1, read on the forward strand.
ACCCTCACACTAACCTTAACCCTAACCCTCACCCTCACCCTCTCAATACCCCTAACCCTAACCCTAATCTTAACACTGACCCTCACCCTCACCCTAACCCTAACCCTAACCCTTAACCTCACTCTCACCTTAACCCTCACATTCACCCTAAACCTCACCCTAACCCTACGCCTACCCCTCTCCCTAACCCTCACATTAACGCTAACCCTAACCCTAACCCCAACCCTAACCCTACCCCTAACTCTCAACCTCACACTAACCCTAAACCTAACCTTCACCCTCATCCTAACCCTAATCCTCACCCACACCCTAACCCTCAAACTCACCTGAAGCCTCTCCCTCACCCGAACCCTCATCCTCACCCTAAATCTCACCCTAAACATCACCCAAACCCTAACCCTCACCCTAACCCTAAACTTAACCCTCATCCTCACCCTAGCCCTCACCCTAACCCTTATCCTCACCCTAACCCTAACCCTAACCCTAACCCTAACCCTAACCCTAACCCTAACCCTAACCCTAACCCTAACCCTAACCCTGACCCTAACCCTAACCCTAACCCTAACCCTAACCCTAACCCTGACCCTAACCCTGACCCTGACCCTGACCCTGACCCTGACCCTGACCCTGACCCTGACCCTGACCCTGACCCTGACCCTGACCCTGAACCTAACCCTAACCCTAACCCTAACCCTGACCCTAAGCCTAACCCTAACCCTAACCCTAACCCTAACCGTAACCCTCACTCTGACCCTCACGCTAACACTCACCCTAACCCTAACCCTAAACCTTATCCTCACCTTAACCCTCACCCTAACCCTTACCCTCATCCTTTCCCTAACCCTAACCCTCACCCTCACCCTAACCCTAACCCAAACAATAACCCTAATGATCATCCTAACCCTAACCCTCACACTCACCCAAACCCAAACCTTAACCGTAACCCTCACCTTCACCCTCAACCTAAACCTCAACCTCACCCTCATCCTAACCCTCACCCTCACCCTAAACATCAACCTAACCGTAACCCTCTAAACCAAACCCTAACTCTAACCCTAACCTTCACCCTAACCCTAAACTTACCTCTCACCCTAACCCTCACCCTAACCCTAACCCTAAACTTTCCCTAACGCTAACCCTAACATTAACCCTCACCCTCATACTAAACATCACTCTAACGCTAACCCTCACCCTAACCCTAACCCTAAGCCTCATCCTAACCCTACCCCTCAACTTAACCTTCACCCTCCCCTAATCCTCACCCTAACTCTAACCCTAACCCTTACCTAAACAAAACCCTCACCCACACCCTCAACTTAACCCTCACCATAACCCTTACCTCACCCTAAACCTAACTCTAACCCTCAGCCTAAACCTAACCCTCACCCTAACCCTAAACCTACCCCTCACGCTAACCCTCATCCGAACCCTCACCCTAAACCTAACCCTCACCCTAAACCTAACCCTAACCCTCAACCTCACTGTAACACTCACCGTCACCCTAACACTCAACCTAACCCAAACCCTCACCCACACCCTAACCATCACTCACCCGAACCCTAAACCTTACCCTAACCCTAAACCTCACCCTAAACATCACCCTAACCCTAACCTTCACCCTCACCCTCACCCTCACAATAAACATCAACTTAACCCTACATCTCAGCCTAACCCTAACCCTCTACCTGACCCTAAACCTCACCCTGACCCTCACCCTAACCCTAACCCTAACCCTAACCCTCACCGTAAACCTTACCCTTAACCTAACCCTCAACCTAAACCTAACCCTCACCCTAAACCTAACCCTCACACTAACCTTAACCCTAACCCTCACCCTCACCCTCTCAATACCCCTAACCCTAACCCTAATCTTAACACTGACCCTCACCCTCACCCTAACCCTAACCCTAACCCTTAACCTCACTCTCACCTTAACCCTCACATTCACCCTAAACCTCACCCTAACCCTACGCCTACCCCTCTCCCTAACCCTCACATTAACGCTAACCCTAACCCTAACCCCAACCCTAACCCTACCCCTAACTCTCAACCTCACACTAACCCTAAACCTAACCTTCACCCTCATCCTAACCCTAATCCTCACCCACACCCTAACCCTCAAACTCACCTGAAGCCTCTCCCTCACCCGAACCCTCATCCTCACCCTAAATCTCACCCTAAACATCACCCAAACCCTAACCCTCACCCTAACCCTAAACTTAACCCTCATCCTCACCCTAACCCTCACCCTAACCCTTATCCTCACCCTAACCCTAACCCTAACCCTAACCCTGACCCTAACCCTAACCCTAACCCTAACCCTAACCCTAACCCTAACCCTAACCCTGACCCTAACCCTGACCCTGACCCTGACCCTGACCCTGACCCTGACCCTGACCCTGACCCTGACCCTGACCCTGAACCTAACCCTAACCCTAACCCTAACCCTGACCCTAACCCTAACCCTAACCCTAACCCTAACCCTAACCCTAACCCTAACCCTGACCCTAAGCCTAACCCTAACCCTAACCCTAACCCTAACCGTAACCCTCACTCTGACCCTCACGCTAACACTCACCCTAACCCTAACCCTAAACCTTATCCTCACCTTAACCCTCACCCTAACCCTTACCCTCATCCTTTCCCTAACCCTAACCCTCACCCTCACCCTAACCCTAACCCAAACAATAACCCTAATGATCATCCTAACCCTAACCCTCACACTCACCCAAACCCAAACCTTAACCATAACCCTCACCTTCACCCTCAACCTAAACCTCAACCTCACCCTCATCCTAACCCTCACCCTCACCCTAAACATCAACCTAACCGTAACCCTCTAAACCAAACCCTAACTCTAACCCTAACCTTCACCCTAACCCTAAACTTACCTCTCACCCTAACCCTCACCCTAACCCTAACCCTAAACTTTCCCTAACGCTAACCCTAACATTAACCCTCACCCTCATACTAAACATCACTCTAACGCTAACCCTCACCCTAACCCTAACCCTAAGCCTCATCCTAACCCTACCCCTCAACTTAACCTTCACCCTCCCCTAATCCTCACCCTAACTCTAACCCTAACCCTTACCTAAACAAAACCCTCACCCACACCCTCAACTTAACCCTCACCATAACCCTTACCTCACCCTAAACCTAACTCTAACCCTCAGCCTAAACCTAACCCTCACCCTAACCCTAAACCTACCCCTCACGCTAACCCTCATCCGAACCCTCACCCTAAACCTCACCCTCACCCTAAACCTAACCCTAACCCTCAACCTCACTGTAACACTCACCGTCACCCTAACACTCAACCTAACCCAAACCCTCACCCACACCCTAACCATCACACTCACCCGAACCCTAAACCTTACCCTAACCCTAAACCTCACCCTAAACATTACCCTAACCCTAACCTTCACCCTCACCCTCACCCTCACAATAAACATCAACTTAACCCTACATCTCAGCCTAACCCTAACCCTCTACCTGACCCTAAACCTCACCCTGACCCTCACCCTAACCCTAACCCTAACCCTAACCCTCACCGTAAACCTTACCCTTAACCTAACCCTCAACCTAAACCTAACCCTCACCCTAAACCTAACCCTCACACTAACCTTAACCCTAACCCTCACCCTCACCCTCTCAATACCCCTAACCCTAACCCTAATCTTAACACTGACCCTCACCCTCACCCTAACCCTAACCCTAACCCTTAACCTCACTCTCACCTTAACCCTCACATTCACCCTAAACCTCACCCTAACCCTACGCCTACCCCTCTCCCTAACCCTCACATTAACGCTAACCCTAACCCTAACCCCAACCCTAACCCTACCCCTAACTCTCAACCTCACACTAACCCTAAACCTAACCTTCACCCTCATCCTAACCCTAATCCTCACCCACACCCTAACCCTCAAACTCACCTGAAGCCTCTCCCTCACCCGAACCCTCATCCTCACCCTAAATCTCACCCTAAACATCACCCAAACCCTAACCCTCACCCTAACCCTAAACTTAACCCTCATCCTCACCCTAACCCTCACCCTAACCCTTATCCTCACCCTAACCCTAACCCTAACCCTAACCCTGACCCTAACCCTAACCCTAACCCTAACCCTAACCCTAACCCTAACCCTGACCCTAACCCTGACCCTGACCCTGACCCTGACCCTGACCCTGACCCTGACCCTGACCCTGACCCTGACCCTGACCCTGAACCTAACCCTAACCCTAACCCTAACCCTGACCCTAACCCTAACCCTAACCCTAACCCTAACCCTAACCCTAACCCTGACCCTAAGCCTAACCCTAACCCTAACCCTAACCCTAACCGTAACCCTCACTCTGACCCTCACGCTAACACTCACCCTAACCCTAACCCTAAACCTTATCCTCACCTTAACCCTCACCCTAACCCTTACCCTCATCCTTTCCCTAACCCTAACCCTCACCCTCACCCTAACCCTAACCCAAACAATAACCCTAATGATCATCCTAACCCTAACCCTCACACTCACCCAAACCCAAACCTTAACCGTAACCCTCACCTTCACCCTCAACCTAAACCTCAACCTCACCCTCATCCTAACCCTCACCCTCACCCTAAACATCAACCTAACCGTAACCCTCTAAACCAAACCCTAACTCTAACCCTAACCTTCACCCTAACCCTAAACTTACCTCTCACCCTAACCCTCACCCTAACCCTAACCCTAAACTTTCCCTAACGCTAACCCTAACATTAACCCTCACCCTCATACTAAACATCACTCTAACGCTAACCCTCACCCTAACCCTAACCCTAAGCCTCATCCTAACCCTACCCCTCAACTTAACCTTCACCCTCCCCTAATCCTCACCCTAACTCTAACCCTAACCCTTACCTAAACAAAACCCTCACCCACACCCTCAACAACCCTCACCATAACCCTTACCTCACCCTAAACCTAACTCTAACCCTCAGCCTAAACCTAACCCTCACCCTAACCCTAAACCTACCCCTCACGCTAACCCTCATCCGAACCCTCACCCTAAACCTAACCCTCACCCTAAACCTAACCCTAACCCTCAACCTCACTGTAACACTCACCGTCACCCTAACACTCAACCTAACCCAAACCCTCACCCACACCCTAACCATCACACTCACCCGAACCCTAAACCTTACCCTAACCCTAAACCTCACCCTAAACATCACCCTAACCCTAACCTTCACCCTCACCCTCACCCTCACAATAAACATCAACTTAACCCTACATCTCAGCCTAACCCTAACCCTCTACCTGACCCTAAACCTCACCCTGACCCTCACCCTAACCCTAACCCTAACCCTAACCCTCACCGTAAACCTTACCCTTAACCTAACCCTCAACCTAAACCTAACCCTCACCCTAAACCTAACCCTCACACTAACCTTAACCCTAACCCTCACCCTCACCCTCTCAATACCCCTAACCCTAACCCTAATCTTAACACTGACCCTCACCCTCACCCTAACCCTAACCCTAACCCTTAACCTCACTCTCACCTTAACCCTCACATTCACCCTAAACCTCACCCTAACCCTACGCCTACCCCTCTCCCTAACCCTCACATTAACGCTAACCCTAACCCTAACCCCAACCCTAACCCTACCCCTAACTCTCAACCTCACACTAACCCTAAACCTAACCTTCACCCTCATCCTAACCCTAATCCTCACCCACACCCTAACCCTCAAACTCACCTGAAGCCTCTCCCTCACCCGAACCCTCATCCTCACCCTAAATCTCACCCTAAACATCACCCAAACCCTAACCCTCACCCTAACCCTAAACTTAACCCTCATCCTCACCCTAACCCTCACCCTAACCCTTATCCTCACCCTAGCCCTAACCCTAACCCTAACCCTAACCCTAACCCTAACCCTAACCCTAACCCTAACCCTAACCCTAACCCTGACCCTAACCCTAACCCTAACCCTAACCCTAACCCTAACCCTAACCCTAACCCTGACCCTAACCCTGACCCTGACCCTGACCCTGACCCTGACCCTGACCCTGACCCTGACCCTGACCCTGACCCTGAACCTAACCCTAACCCTAACCCTAACCCTGACCCTAAGCCTAACCCTAACCCTAACCCTAACCCTAACCGTAACCCTCACTCTGACCCTCACGCTAACACTCACCCTAACCCTAACCCTAAACCTTATCCTCACCTTAACCCTCACCCTAACCCTTACCCTCATCCTTTCCCTAACCCTAACCCTCACCCTCACCCTAACCCTAACCCAAACAATAACCCTAATGATCATCCTAACCCTAACCCTCACACTCACCCAAACCCAAACCTTAACCGTAACCCTCACCTTCACCCTCAACCTAAACCTCAACCTCACCCTCATCCTAACCCTCACCCTCACCCTAAACATCAACCTAACCGTAACCCTCTAAACCAAACCCTAACTCTAACCCTAACCTTCACCCTAACCCTAAACTTACCTCTCACCCTAACCCTCACCCTAACCCTAACCCTAAACTTTCCCTAACGCTAACCCTAACATTAACCCTCACCCTCATACTAAACATCACTCTAACGCTAACCCTCACCCTAACCCTAACCCTAAGCCTCATCCTAACCCTACCCCTCAACTTAACCTTCACCCTCCCCTAATCCTCACCCTAACTCTAACCCTAACCCTTACCTAAACAAAACCCTCACCCACACCCTCAACTTAACCCTCACCATAACCCTTACCTCACCCTAAACCTAACTCTAACCCTCAGCCTAAACCTAACCCTCACCCTAACCCTAAACCTACCCCTCACGCTAACCCTCATCCGAACCCTCACCCTAAACCTAACCCTCACCCTAAACCTAACCCTAACCCTCAACCTCACTGTAACACTCACCGTCACCCTAACACTCAACCTAACCCAAACCCTCACCCACACCCTAACCATCACACTCACCCGAACCCTAAACCTTACCCTAACCCTAAACCTCACCCTAAACATCACCCTAACCCTAACCTTCACCCTCACCCTCACCCTCACAATAAACATCAACTTAACCCTACATCTCAGCCTAACCCTAACCCTCTACCTGACCCTAAACCTCACCCTGACCCTCACCCTAACCCTAACCCTAACCCTAACCCTCACCGTAAACCTTACCCTTAACCTAACCCTCAACCTAAACCTAACCCTCACCCTAAACCTAACCCTCACACTAACCTTAACCCTAACCCTCACCCTCACCCTCTCAATACCCCTAACCCTAACCCTAATCTTAACACTGACCCTCACCCTCACCCTAACCCTAACCCTAACCCTTAACCTCACTCTCACCTTAACCCTCACATTCACCCTAAACCTCACCCTAACCCTACGCCTACCCCTCTCCCTAACCCTCACATTAACGCTAACCCTAACCCTAACCCCAACCCTAACCCTACCCCTAACTCTCAACCTCACACTAACCCTAAACCTAACCTTCACCCTCATCCTAACCCTAATCCTCACCCACACCCTAACCCTCAAACTCACCTGAAGCCTCTCCCTCACCCGAACCCTCATCCTCACCCTAAATCTCACCCTAAACATCACCCAAACCCTAACCCTCACCCTAACCCTAAACTTAACCCTCATCCTCACCCTAACCCTCACCCTAACCCTTATCCTCACCCTAACCCTAACCCTAACCCTAACCCTAACCCTAACCCTAACCCTAACCCTAACCCTAACCCTAACCCTGACCCTAACCCTAACCCTAACCCTAACCCTAACCCTAACCCTAACCCTGACCCTAACCCTGACCCTGACCCTGACCCTGACCCTGACCCTGACCCTGACCCTGACCCTGACCCTGACCTTGAACCTAACCCTAACCCTAACCCTAACCCTGACCCTAACCCTAACCCTAACCCTAACCCTAACCCTAACCCTGACCCTAAGCCTAACCCTAACCCTAACCCTAACCCTAACCGTAACCCTCACTCTGACCCTCACGCTAACACTCACCCTAACCCTAACCCTAAACCTTATCCTCACCTTAACCCTCACCCTAACCCTTACCCTCATCCTTTCCCTAACCCTAACCCTCACCCTCACCCTAACCTTAACCCAAACAATAACCCTAATGATCATCCTAACCCTAACCCTCACACTCACCCAAACCCAAACCTTAACCGTAACCCTCACCTTCACCCTCAACCTAAACCTCAACCTCACCCTCATCCTAACCCTCACCCTCACCCTAAACATCAACCTAACCGTAACCCTCTAAACCAAACCCTAACTCTAACCCTAACCTTCACCCTAACCCTAAACTTACCTCTCACCCTAACCCTCACCCTAACCCTAACCCTAAACTTTCCCTAACGCTAACCCTAACATTAACCCTCACCCTCATACTAAACATCACTCTAACGCTAACCCTCACCCTAACCCTAACCCTAAGCCTCATCCTAACCCTACCCCTCAACTTAACCTTCACCCTCCCCTAATCCTCACCCTAACTCTAACCCTAACCCTTACCTAAACAAAACCCTCACCCACACCCTCAACTTAACCCTCACCATAACCCTTACCTCACCCTAAACCTAACTCTAACCCTCAGCCTAAACCTAACCCTCACCCTAACCCTAAACCTACCCCTCACGCTAACCCTCATCCGAACCCTCACCCTAAACCTAACCCTCACCCTAAACCTAACCCTAACCCTCAACCTCACTGTAACACTCACCGTCACCCTAACACTCAACCTAACCCAAACCCTCACCCACACCCTAACCATCACTCACCCGAACCCTAAACCTTACCCTAACCCTAAACCTCACCCTAAACATCACCCTAACCCTAACCTTCACCCTCACCCTCACCCTCACAATAAACATCAACTTAACCCTACATCTCAGCCTAACCCTAACCCTCTACCTGACCCTAAACCTCACCCTGACCCTCACCCTAACCCTAACCCTAACCCTAACCCTCACCGTAAACCTTACCCTTAACCTAACCCTCAACCTAAACCTAACCCTCACCCTAAACCTAACCCTCACACTAACCTTAACCCTAACCCTCACCCTCACCCTCTCAATACCCCTAACCCTAACCCTAATCTTAACACTGACCCTCACCCTCACCCTAACCCTAACCCTAACCCTTAACCTCACTCTCACCTTAACCCTCACATTCACCCTAAACCTCACCCTAACCCTACGCCTACCCCTCTCCCTAACCCTCACATTAACGCTAACCCTAACCCTAACCCCAACCCTAACCCTACCCCTAACTCTCAACCTCACACTAACCCTAAACCTAACCTTCACCCTCATCCTAACCCTAATCCTCACCCACACCCTAACCCTCAAACTCACCTGAAGCCTCTCCCTCACCCGAACCCTCATCCTCACCCTAAATCTCACCCTAAACATCACCCAAACCCTAACCCTCACCCTAACCCTAAACTTAACCCTCATCCTCACCCTAACCCTCACCCTAACCCTTATCCTCACCCTAACCCTAACCCTAACCCTAAACCTGACCCTAACCCTAACCCTAACCCTAACCCTAACCCTAACCCTAACCCTAACCCTGACCCTAACCCTGACCCTGACCCTGACCCTGACCCTGACCCTGACCCTGACCCTGACCCTGACCCTGACCCTGACCCTGAACCTAACCCTAACCCTAACCCTAACCCTGACCCTAACCCTAACCCTAACCCTAACCCTAACCCTAACCCTAACCCTAACCCTGACCCTAAGCCTAACCCTAACCCTAACCCTAACCCTAACCGTAACCCTCACTCTGACCCTCACGCTAACACTCACCCTAACCCTAACCCTAAACCTTATCCTCACCTTAACCCTCACCCTAACCCTTACCCTCATCCTTTCCCTAACCCTAACCCTCACCCTCACCCTAACCCTAACCCAAACAATAACCCTAATGATCATCCTAACCCTAACCCTCACACTCACCCAAACCCAAACCTTAACCGTAACCCTCACCTTCACCCTCAACCTAAACCTCAACCTCACCCTCATCCTAACCCTCACCCTCACCCTAAACATCAACCTAACCGTAACCCTCTAAACCAAACCCTAACTCTAACCCTAACCTTCACCCTAACCCTAAACTTACCTCTCACCCTAACCCTCACCCTAACCCTAACCCTAAACTTTCCCTAACGCTAACCCTAACATTAACCCTCACCCTCATACTAAACATCACTCTAACGCTAACCCTCACCCTAACCCTAACCCTAAGCCTCATCCTAACCCTACCCCTCAACTTAACCTTCACCCTCCCCTAATCCTCACCCTAACTCTAACCCTAACCCTTACCTAAACAAAACCCTCACCCACACCCTCAACTTAACCCTCACCATAACCCTTACCTCACCCTAAACCTAACTCTAACCCTCAGCCTAAACCTAACCCTCACCCTAACCCTAAACCTACCCCTCACGCTAACCCTCATCCGAACCCTCACCCTAAACCTAACCCTCACCCTAAACCTAACCCTAACCCTCAACCTCACTGTAACACTCACCGTCACCCTAACACTCAACCTAACCCAAACCCTCACCCACACCCTAACCATCACACTCACCCGAACCCTAAACCTTACCCTAACCCTAAACCTCACCCTAAACATCACCCTAACCCTAACCTTCACCCTCACCCTCACCCTCACAATAAACATCAACTTAACCCTACATCTCAGCCTAACCCTAACCCTCTACCTGACCCTAAACCTCACCCTGACCCTCACCCTAACCCTAACCCTAACCCTAACCCTCACCGTAAACCTTACCCTTAACCTAACCCTCAACCTAAACCTAACCCTCACCCTAAACCTAACCCTCACACTAACCTTAACCCTAACCCTCACCCTCACCCTCTCAATACCCCTAACCCTAACCCTAATCTTAACACTGACCCTCACCCTCACCCTAACCCTAACCCTAACCCTTAACCTCACTCTCACCTTAACCCTCACATTCACCCTAAACCTCACCCTAACCCTACGCCTACCCCTCTCCCTAACCCTCACATTAACGCTAACCCTAACCCTAACCCCAACCCTAACCCTACCCCTAACTCTCAACCTCACACTAACCCTAAACCTAACCTTCACCCTCATCCTAACCCTAATCCTCACCCACACCCTAACCCTCAAACTCACCTGAAGCCTCTCCCTCACCCGAACCCTCATCCTCACCCTAAATCTCACCCTAAACATCACCCAAACCCTAACCCTCACCCTAACCCTAAACTTAACCCTCATCCTCACCCTAACCCTCACCCTAACCCTTATCCTCACCCTAACCCTAACCCTAACCCTAACCCTAACCCTAACCCTAACCCTAACCCTAACCCTAACCCTAACCCTAACCCTAACCCTGACCCTAACCCTAACCCTAACCCTAACCCTAACCCTAACCCTAACCCTAACCCTGACCCTAACCCTGACCCTGACCCTGACCCTGACCCTGACCCTGACCCTGACCCTGACCCTGACCCTGACCCTGACCCTGAACCTAACCCTAACCCTAACCCTAACCCTGACCCTAAGCCTAACCCTAACCCTAACCCTAACCCTAACCGTAACCCTCACTCTGACCCTCACGCTAACACTCACCCTAACCCTAACCCTAAACCTTATCCTCACCTTAACCCTCACCCTAACCCTTACCCTCATCCTTTCCCTAACCCTAACCCTCACCCTCACCCTAACCCTAACCCAAACAATAACCCTAATGATCATCCTAACCCTAACCCTCACACTCACCCAAACCCAAACCTTAACCGTAACCCTCACCTTCACCCTCAACCTAAACCTCAACCTCACCCTCATCCTAACCCTCACCCTCACCCTAAACATCAACCTAACCGTAACCCTCTAAACCAAACCCTAACTCTAACCCTAACCTTCACCCTAACCCTAAACTTACCTCTCACCCTAACCCTCACCCTAACCCTAACCCTAAACTTTCCCTAACGCTAACCCTAACATTAACCCTCACCCTCATACTAAACATCACTCTAACGCTAACCCTCACCCTAACCCTAACCCTAAGCCTCATCCTAACCCTACCCCTCAACTTAACCTTCACCCTCCCCTAATCCTCACCCTAACTCTAACCCTAACCCTTACCTAAACAAAACCCTCACCCACACCCTCAACTTAACCCTCACCATAACCCTTACCTCACCCTAAACCTAACTCTAACCCTCAGCCTAAACCTAACCCTCACCCTAACCCTAAACCTACCCCTCACGCTAACCCTCATCCGAACCCTCACCCTAAACCTAACCCTCACCCTAAACCTAACCCTAACCCTCAACCTCACTGTAACACTCACCGTCACCCTAACACTCAACCTAACCCAAACCCTCACCCACACCCTAACCATCACACTCACCCGAACCCTAAACCTTACCCTAACCCTAAACCTCACCCTAAACATCACCCTAACCCTAACCTTCACCCTCACCCTCACCCTCACAATAAACATCAACTTAACCCTACATCTCAGCCTAACCCTAACCCTCTACCTGACCCTAAACCTCACCCTGACCCTCACCCTAACCCTAACCCTAACCCTAACCCTCACCGTAAACCTTACCCTTAACCTAACCCTCAACCTAAACCTAACCCTCACCCTAAACCTAACCCTCACACTAACCTTAACCCTAACCCTCACCCTCACCCTCTCAATACCCCTAACCCTAACCCTAATCTTAACACTGACCCTCACCCTCACCCTAACCCTAACCCTAACCCTTAACCTCACTCTCACCTTAACCCTCACATTCACCCTAAACCTCACCCTAACCCTACGCCTACCCCTCTCCCTAACCCTCACATTAACGCTAACCCTAACCCTAACCCCAACCCTAACCCTACCCCTAACTCTCAACCTCACACTAACCCTAAACCTAACCTTCACCCTCATCCTAACCCTAATCCTCACCCACACCCTAACCCTCAAACTCACCTGAAGCCTCTCCCTCACCCGAACCCTCATCCTCACCCTAAATCTCACCCTAAACATCACCCAAACCCTAACCCTCACCCTAACCCTAAACTTAACCCTCATCCTCACCCTAACCCTCACCCTAACCCTTATCCTCACCCTAACCCTAACCCTAACCCTAACCCTAACCCTAACCCTAACCCTAACCCTAACCCTAACCCTAACCCTGACCCTAACCCTAACCCTAACCCTAACCCTAACCCTAACCCTAACCCTGACCCTAACCCTGACCCTGACCCTGACCCTGACCCTGACCCTGACCCTGACCCTGACCCTGACCCTGAACCTAACCCTAACCCTAACCCTAACCCTGACCCTAACCCTAACCCTAACCCTAACCCTAACCCTAACCCTAACCCTAACCCTGACCCTAAGCCTAACCCTAACCCTAACCCTAACCCTAACCGTAACCCTCACTCTGACCCTCACGCTAACACTCACCCTAACCCTAACCCTAAACCTTAT
>NW_024871544.1:117500-146182 GCF_019054845.1 Dipodomys spectabilis
ACCTTAACCGTAACCCTCACCTTCACCCTCAACCTAAACCTCAACCTCACCCTCATCCTAACCCTCACCCTCACCCTAAACATCAACCTAACCGTAACCCTCTAAACCAAACCCTAACTCTAACCCTAACCTTCACCCTAACCCTAAACTTACCTCTCACCCTAACCCTCACCCTAACCCTAACCCTAAACTTTCCCTAACGCTAACCCTAACATTAACCCTCACCCTCATACTAAACATCACTCTAACGCTAACCCTCACCCTAACCCTAACCCTAAGCCTCATCCTAACCCTACCCCTCAACTTAACCTTCACCCTCCCCTAATCCTCACCCTAACTTTAACCCTAACCCTTACCTAAACAAAACCCTCACCCACACCCTCAACTTAACCCTCACCATAACCCTTACCTCACCCTAAACCTAACTCTAACCCTCAGCCTAAACCTAACCCTCACCCTAACCCTAAACCTACCCCTCACGCTAACCCTCATCCGAACCCTCACCCTAAACCTAACCCTCACCCTAAACCTAACCCTAACCCTCAACCTCACCGTAACACTCACCGTCACCCTAACACTCAACCTAACCCAAACCCTCACCCACACCCTAACCATCACACTCACCCGAACCCTAAACCTTACCCTAACCCTAAACCTCACCCTAAACATCACCCTAACCCTAACCTTCACCCTCACCCTCACCCTCACAATAAACATCAACTTAACCCTACATCTCAGCCTAACCCTAACCCTCTACCTGACCCTAAACCTCACCCTGACCCTCACCCTAACCCTAACCCTAACCCTAACCCTCACCGTAAACCTTACCCTTAACCTAACCCTCAACCTAAACCTAACCCTCACCCTAAACCTAACCCTCACACTAACCTTAACCCTAACCCTCACCCTCACCCTCTCAATACCCCTAACCCTAACCCTAATCTTAACACTGACCCTCACCCTCACCCTAACCCTAACCCTAACCCTTAACCTCACTCTCACCTTAACCCTCACATTCACCCTAAACCTCACCCTAACCCTACGCCTACCCCTCTCCCTAACCCTCACATTAACGCTAACCCTAACCCTAACCCCAACCCTAACCCTACCCCTAACTCTCAACCTCACACTAACCCTAAACCTAACCTTCACCCTCACCCTAACCCTAATCCTCACCCACACCCTAACCCTCAAACTCACCTGAAGCCTCTCCCTCACCCGAACCCTCATCCTCACCCTAAATCTCACCCTAAACATCACCCAAACCCTAACCCTCACCCTAACCCTAAACTTAACCCTCATCCTCACCCTAACCCTCACCCTAACCCTTATCCTCACCCTAACCCTAACCCTAACCCTAACCCTAACCCTAACCCTAACCTTAACCATAACCTTCACCCTCACCCTCACCCTAAAACTAAACCTAACCCTAACCCTCACCCTCACCCTCTCCCTCACGCTCACCCTAACCTTCACCCTCACCCTAAATATCACCCTAACCCTAACCCTCACCCTAATCCTACACCTCAACCTAATCCTCACCCTCCCCTAACACTCACTCTAACCCTAATCCTCACCCTAACCCTAACGCTCACAATAACCCTAACCCTCACCCTCACTTTCACCCTCACTCTCAGCGTAACACTAACCCTAACCCTAATCCTAACCCTAACCCTAAACCTCACCCTAACCCTAACCCAAACCATCACCCTCAACCTCACCCTCCCCCGCACCCTCAACCTAACCCTCACCCTCACACTCACCCTCACACTAACCCTCAAACTTACCTTAAATATTTCCCTAAACCTAACCCTCACCCTAACCCTAACGCTAAACCTAAACCTCACCCTCACCCTAACCCTAACCCTAACCCTTATCCTCACACTAACCCTAACCCTAACCCTAACCTTCACCCTAACCCTATCCCGACACCTCAACCTAATTCTCACCCTAACCCTAACCCTAACCCTAACCCTCACCCTAATCCTAACCCTAAACATAACCCTCACCCTCACCCTAACCCTCACCGTCACCCTAACACTCACCCTAACCCTAACACTCAACCACACCCTAACCTTCACCCTCACCTGAACCCTCACACTCACGCGAACACTAACCCTCACCCTAAAACTCACCCTCACAATAAACATCAACCTAACCCTAACTCTCACCCTAACACTAACCTTAACCCTCACCCTAACCCTAACCCTCAACCTAACCCTAACCCTCATCCTGACCCTCATCCTACCCCTAACCCTAACCCTCACCCTAAACTTACCCTAACACTAAACCTCACCTTAAACCTAACCCTAACCCTAACACTAACCCTCACACTAAACCTAACCCTAACACTCACCCTCACCCTCAACCTCACTCTCATCCTATCCCTAACCTTAATCGTAATGCTAACCCTAATCCTCAACATCACACTAACCTAACCCTGACCCTCACCCTAACCCTAACCCTAAACCTCACGCTCACCCAAACCTACACCCTCCCCTTAACCCTCACCCTCACACTAACCCTAAACCTAACCCTCACCCTCACCCTCTCCCTCACCCTAACCCTCACCCTAACCTTAACCCCCCACCATAACCCTAACCCTAACCCTCATCATCACCCTAACCTTAACTCTAACCCTAACCCTGACCCTAATCCTCACACTAACACTCACGCAAATCCTAACCCTCTCTCTCACCTTAACCTTCACCCTAATGTTTACCCTCACCCTAACCTTAATCCTAACCCTCACACTAAACCTAACCCTTTGTTTAGGTAAGGGTTAGGGTTAGGGTTAGTGTGAGTATTAGGGTTAAGGTTAGGGATAGGGTGAGGGTTAGGGTTAGGTTTTGGTAGAAGGTGAGGGTTAGGGTAATGTTTAGGCTGAAGGTGAGTGTTAGTGTGAAGGTGAGCTTTCGGGTGAGGGTTAGGTTTACGGTTAGAGTTAGGGTGAGGGCAAGTATGAGGGTGAGAATTTGGGTTAGGTTTAGGGTGAGGGTTAGGGTTAGGGTTAGGGTTAGGGTGAAGTTGAGGTTTAGGATTAGGGTTAGGGTTAGGGTGAGAGTGAAGGTGAGGGTGAGGGTGAGGGTGAGGTTTCGGGTTAGGGTTAGGTTTATGGTGAGGATGAGAGTGAGGGTTAGGGTTAGGATTAGGATTAGGGTTAGGGTTAGGCTGAGGGTGGGAGTGAGGGTGAGGGGGAGGGTTAGGGTTAAGGTTAGTGTTTGGGTTAGGGGTAGGGTTAGGGTTAGAGTTAGGGTGAGGGTGTGGGTGAGGGTGAGGGATAAGGTTAGGTTTAGGTTTTGGGTGAGGGTGAGGATTAGGGTTATGATTAGGGGTAGGGGTAGGGTTAGGGATAGGGTTAGGCTGAGGGTGAAGGTGAGATTCAGGGTTAGGGTTAGGTTGAGGTTTAAGTTTAGGGTGAGGGCTAGTATGAGGGTGAGGGTTAGGGTGAGGGTGAGGATG
Organism: Dipodomys spectabilis; assembly: GCF_019054845.1. Taxonomy (NCBI): domain Eukaryota; kingdom Metazoa; phylum Chordata; class Mammalia; order Rodentia; family Heteromyidae; genus Dipodomys; species Dipodomys spectabilis. Next base: position 120,963 of record NW_024871544.1, read on the forward strand.
AGTGTGAGGGTTAGGGTTAGGGTGAGTGTTAGGTTTTGGCTACCGTGATGGTTGGATTAGAGTGATGTTTAGGGGAGGGTGAAGGTTAGGGTGAGGGTGAGGGTTCGGGTGAGTGTTAGGGTTAGGGTGAGAGTTAGGGGAAAGGATAAGTTGAGGGTGAGGGTTAGGGTTAGTGTTAGGGTGATGTTTATAGTTAGTGTGAGGGTTAGGGTGAGCGTGAAGGTAAGGTTTAGGTTAAGGGTTAGTGTGAAGGGTAAGTTTAGGGTGATTCTGAGGGCTAGGGTTAGGGTGATGTTTAGGATAAGGTTGAGGGTTAGGGTGAGGGTTCGTGTTCGGGTGCGGGTTAGGGTTACATTTAGAGTTAGGGTTAGGGCTAGGGTGAGGGTGAGGGTTAGTGTTAGGGTTAGGATTAGGGTTAGGGTAAGGGTTATGCTTAGGGTGAGGGTGAGGGTGAGCATTAGGGTGAAGGTTCGGGTAAGGGTTCTGGTGAGGGTTAGGGTTACGGTTAGTGTGAGGATTAGGGTGAGGTTTAGGGTTAGGGTGAGTGTGAGCTTAAGTGGAGGTTTAGTGTTAGGTTTAGGGTTAGGGTGAGGGTTAGGGTCAGGGTGAGAGTTAGAGTTAGGCTTAGGTTGAGGTTTAGGATCAGGGTGAGTGCTAGGGTTAGGGTGAGTGTTAGGGTTAGGGTGAGGGTTAGGTTTAGGATTAAGGTTAGGGTGAGAGCTTGGGTGAATGTGAGGGTTAGTGTGAGGGTGAGGGAAAGATTGAGGCTTAGGGTGAGGGTTAGGGTTAGGGTGAGTTTTAGGCTGAGGGGTAGGGTTAGGGTTAGTTTCGGCTGAGTATGAGAATGAGGATTAGGTTTAGGATAAGTATTAGGTTTAGGGTTAGGCTGAGGTTGAGGGAGAGGCGGAGGGTTAGGGTTAGGGTTAGGGTGAGGTTTAGGGTTAGGTTTAGTGTTAGGGTTATTGTTAGGGTTAGGGGGAGGAGGAGGAGGAAGGGGATGTTTAGGGTTATGGTTAGTTTTAGGGTGAGGTTGAGAGTCATGGTTAGTGTTAGGATTAGGATTAGGGTTAGTGTTAGGCCGAGGGTGAGGGGAAGGGGGAGGGGGAAGGTTAGGGTGACATTGAGGGTTAGGGTGAGGGTTAGGGTTAGGGTTAGGGTTAGGGTTAGTGTAAGGCTTAGGGTTAGGGTTAGAGTTAGGGTTAGGGTGAGGTTTAGGGTTAGGTTTAGTGTTAGGGTTAGGGTTAGAGTTAAGGTTAGGATGAGGGTTAGTGTTAAGCTTAGGGTTAGGGTTAGGGTGAGAGTAAGGTTTAGGGTGAGGTTTAGGGTGAGGGTGCGGTTTAGGGTTAACGTTAGGGTTAGGGTGAGTGTTAGGGTGAGGGTTAGGTTTAGGGTTACGGTTAGGGTAAGAGTGAAGTTTAGGATTAGGATTAGGGTGAGGGCTAGGGTTAGGGTGAGTATTAGGGTTGGGTTATGGTTAGAGTTAGGGTGAGGTGAGGGTGAGGGTTAGGGTTAAGATTAGGGTTAGGTTAGGGTTAGACTTAGGGTGAGGATGAGGGTGAGGGTGTGGGTTTGGGTTAGGGTGAGGGTTAGGGTTAGAGTTACAGTTAGGGTGAATGTGAGGGAGGGTTAGGTTTGGGTGAGGGTTAGAGTTATAATGAGAGTTAGGGTTGAGTACGGGTTAGAGTTTGTGTTAGGGTGAGGGTGAGGGTTAGGTTTAGGATTAGGGTTAGGGTTAGGGTTAGACTGAGATTGAGGTTGAGGGTTAGGGTGACGGTTAGGTTTAGGGTTAGGTCTAGGTTTAGGGTGAGGGTTAGGTTTAGGGTTAGGGTTAGGCTTAAAATTAGGTTGAGGGTGAGGGTGAGGGTTAGGGTTAGGATTAGGTTTAGGGTTAGGTTTAGGCTGAGGGTGAGGGTGAGGGTGAGGGTTAGGGTTAGTGTTGGGGTGAGGATTCGTGTGAGGATTAGATTTAGGGTTAGTTTGAGGGTTATGGTGAGGGTTATGATTAGTGTTAGGGTTAGGGTGAGGGTCAGGGTGAGGGTAAGTGTTAACGTGAGGTTTAGTTTGAGGGTGAGGGATAGCGTTAAGTTTAGGGTGAGAAGTAGTGTGAGGGTTAGGGTGAGGGTCAGCGTTAAGTTGAGGTTTAGGGTTAGGGTTAGGGTTAGGGTGATGTTTAGGGTCAGGGTGAGGGTTAGGGCTAGGGTTAGGGGAGGGTTAGGTTTAGGGGTACGGTTAGGGTGAGGGCTAGGATGAGGGTGAGGTTTAGGGTTAGGGTTACTGTTAGGGATAGGGTGAGGATTAGGGTTAGGGTTATGGTTAGGATGAGAGTTAGGCTGAGAGGTAGGGTTAGGGTTAGGGTGAGGGTTAGGTTTAGTGTGAGAGTTAGGGCTAGGTTTAATATTAGTGTTAGGGTGAGGGTTAGGGTTAGGGTTAGGGTTATTCCTATTGTTAGGGTTAGGTTGCGGCTGAAGGTGAGGGTAAGGGTGAGGGTGAGGGTGAGGTTTAGGCTTAGGGTTAGGTTTAGGGTGAGGGTAGTGAGGGTGATGGGGAGGGTTAGGGTTAGGGTTGGGGTTAGGATGAGGGTTAGGGTTAGGGTTATTTTTAGTGTTAGGTTGTGGTGGAGGGGGAGGGGGAGCGGGAGAGGGAGGGGCAGATTTAGGGTTAGGGTTAGGTTTAGTTTGAGGATGAGAGTGAGTGTTAGGTTTAGGATTAGGATTACGGTTAGGGTTAGACTGAGGTTGTGGGGGAGTGGGAGGGGGAGGGTTAGGTTTAGGGTTAGGGTTATGGTGAGGGTGTGGGTTCGGGTTAGTGTGAGTGTTAGGGTTAGAGTTAAGGTGAGGGATAAGTTTAGGGTGAGGGTGTGGGTTCGGGTTAGTGTGAGTGTTAGGGTTAGGGTTAGGATGAGGGAAAAGTTTAGGGTGAGGTTGTGGGTTCAGGTTAGTGTGAGTGTTAGGGTTAGGGTTAGGGTGACGGAAAAGTTTAGGGTGAGGGTTAGGGTGAGCATGAGTATTAGGCTTAAGATTAGGGTTAGGATTAAAGTGTTGTTGAGGGTGAGGGTTAGGGTTATTTTGAGGTTTACTGTTAGGGTGAAGGTTAGTGTTACGGTTAGAGTTAGGATGAGGGTGTGGGTGAGTGTGAGTGTTAGGGTTAGGTTTAGGGTTTGGGTGAGGCTGAGGGTGAGGTTTAGTGTTAGGTTTAGTGTTAGGGTTAGAGTTAGAGTTAGTCTGAGGATGAGGGTGAGGTTGAGGTCTAGGGTTAGGGTTAAGATTAGGTTTAGTGTTAGGGTTAGAGTTAGAGTTAGGCTGAGGGTGATTGTGAGGTTGAGGTTTAAGGTTAGGGTTAGAGTTAGGGTGAGCACTAGGGTGAGGGTGAGGGTTAGGGTTAGGGTTAGGGACAGGGTGAGATTTAATATTAGGTTTAATGTTAGTGTGAGGGTAAGGGTTAGGGTGAGGCTTAGGGTTAGGTTTAGGTTTAGGGTGAGGGTGAGGGTTAGGGTTAGTGTGAGGATTAAGGTTAGTATTAGGGTAAGGGTGAGGGGTAAGGGTTAGGGTGAGGGTTTGTGTGAGGGGGAGGGTTAGGGATAGGGTTAGGATTAGTGTGTGGGTGAGGGTGAGGTTTAGGTTTAGGGGGCGGGTTAGGGTTATGGTTAGGGTTAGGGTGAGGGTGTGGGTGAGGGTGAGGCTTAGGGATAAGACTAGGGTTAGGGTGATGGTGAGGTTGAGGGTTATGTATAGGGTTAGGCTTACGGTTAGGGTGAGGGCTAGGGTTAGGATTGGGGTTAGGGTTAGAGTTAGGGTGACGGTGAGGTTGAGGGTGAACGTAAGGGTTATTTTGAGCTTTAGTTTGAGGGTTCGGTTAGGGTTAGGGTGATGGTTAGGTTTAGGATGAGGGTTAGATTTAGAGTTAGGGTTAGGGTGAGGGTTAGGTTAAGGTTAGGGTTAGGGTGAGGGTTAGCCTGAGGGTTAAGTTTAGGATTACTGTTAGGGTTAGGGTTAGGCTTAGGGTGAGTTTGAGGGCTAGGGTGAGGGTGAGGGTTAGGGTTAGGTTTAAGGTGAGGGTTAAGGTTAGGGTGAGGGATAGGGTGACAGTGAGGGTTAGGTTTAGGTTGCGGGTGAGGTTGGGGGTTAGTGTTTGGATTAGGGTTAGGGCTAGGATTAGGCTGAGGGTTAGCGTGAGGGTGATGGTGAGGGTTAGTGTTAGTGTTAGGGTGAGGGTTAGTTTTATTGTGAGTGTTAGGGTGAGGATTTGGGTAAGGGTTAGGTGAGGGTGAGGGTTAGGGTTAGGGTTTGGGTTAGGGTGAGGGTTATGGTTAGGGTTAGGGTTAAGTTTATGGTTAGGTTTAGGGTGGGAGTTAGGGTTAATGTTAGGGTTAGGTTTAGGGTAAGGGCTAGGGTGAGGGTGAGGGTTAGGGTTAGGGTGAGGTTTACGGTTAGGTTGACGGTTTGGGTTAGGGTTAGGATTAGGGTTAGTGTGTGGGCTAGGGTGAGGGTGAGGGTTAGGATTAGGCTTAGGGTTAGGGTGAGGTTCATGGTTAGGTTTAGGGTTAGGTGACGGGTAGGGTTAGGGATAGAGTGAGGGTTAGGTTTAGTGTGAAGGTTATGGTTAGGGATAGGTTAGGGTGAGGGTAAGGGTTAGGATGAAGGTAGGGTGAGAGTGAGGTTTAGGGTAAGCATGAGTGTTAGGGTGAGGGTTAGAGCGAGGGTTAAAGTTAGGGTTAGGGTGATGTTTAGGGTTCGTATTAGTGTTAGGGTGAGGGTTAGGTTGAGGGGTATAGTTAGGGTTAGGGTGAGGGTTAGGATTGCTGTGAGGATTAGGGTTAGGTTTAGGAGTAGAGTGAGGGTAAGGGTTAGGGTGAGGTTTAGGGTGAGGTTTAGGTTTAGGGTTAGAGTTAGGTTAGGTTGAGATTTAGGGTGAGTTTTAGAGTTAGGGTGAGGGTGAGGTGAGGAATAGGGTTACAATTAGGGTTAGGGTTAGGGTTAGGCTGAGGGTGAGGTTTAGGGTTTAGTTTAGGGTTAGGTTTAGGGTGAGGTTTTGGGTTAATGTTAGGGTTAGGTTTAGGGTAAGGGTTAGGGTTAAGGTGAGGGTTAGGGTTAGGTTTAAGGTTAGGGTGAGGTTGAGGGTTAGGGTTGGGGTTACGGTTAGGGTGAGGGTGAGGTTGAGGCTTAAGGTTAGGATTACGTTTTGGGTTAGGGTTAGGCTGAGGGTGAGGGTGAGGTTTAGGTTTAGGTTTAAGTTTAGGTTGAGTGTTAGGGTGAGGGGTAGGTTTACAGTTAGGGTGAGGGTGAGGGTTAGGGTTAGGTTGAGTGTTAGGGTGAAGGGTTGGGTTAGGGTAAGTGTGAGCCTTAGTGTTAGTGTGAGGGTTAGGGTTAGGGTTACGGTTAGGGTTACTGTGAGCGTAAGGGTAAGGCTGAGGGTTAGGATGAGGGTGAGAGTTAGGGACAGGGTTAGGGTGAGGGTGACTGTTAGGGTGAGGATGATGGTTAGGTTGAGGGTTAGGGTTAGGGTGAGGGTTAGGGTTATTTGTAGGGTTAGGTTGAGGGTGAGGGTTAGGTTTAGGTTAAGGATTAGGGTGAGGGGTAGGGTCAGGGTTAGGGTTAGGGTTTTGGTTAGGGTTAATGTGATGGTGAGGGATAGGGTTAGGGTTAGGGTGAATGTGAGGGTGAGTTTTAGGGATAGGTTTAGTGTTAGGGTGAGGGTGAGTATTAGGTTTAGGATTAGAGTTAGGGTTAGGGTTAGGGTTAGGGGAGGGTTAGTGTGAGGGTTAAGGTTAGGATTAGGTTTAGGGTTAGGGTGAGGGTAATGGTTAGGGTGAGGGTTAGAGTGAGGGTGAGGGTTAGGTTAAGGTTTAGGTTTAGGATTAAGGTCATGGTGAGGGTGAGGGTTAATGTTAGTGTGAGGGTTAGGCTGAGGGGTAGGGTTAGGGTTAGGGTGAGGGTAGGGTTGAGGGTTTTGGTTACGTGAGGGTTAGGTTTAGGGTTAGGGAGAGGATTAGGTTTTGGGTGAGGGTTAGGGTGAGGGTAAGTGTTAGGGTTTGGGTGTGGGTTAGTATTAGAGTGGAGCTGAGGGCGAGGGTTTGATTAGGTAAGGGTTAGGATTAGGGTTAGGGTGAGGGTAAGGGTTAGGTTGAGGGCTAGGATGAAGGTGAGTTTAAGGGTTAGCGTGCGTGTTAGGGTTTCGGTTAGGGTGAGGGTTAAGATGAGGCTGAGGATCAGGGTGAGGATAGAGTTAGGGTGAGGGTTAGCGTTAGGGTTAGGGTTAGGGTGAGGGCTAGGTTGAGGGTGAGGCTTAAGGTGAGGATGAGGGTGAGGGTGCGTGTTGGGGTGTGGGTTAGGGTTAGGGTTAGGGTCAGGGTTACAATTAGGGTGAGGGATAGGGTAAGTTTTAGGGTGAGGTTGAGGCTGAGGCTGAGTTTTAAAGTGAGGGTGAGGGTGAGGGTGAGGGTGAGGGTTAGGGATCGGATTAGGTTTAAGTTGAGGGTGAGTTTGAGGTTTAGAGTTAGGCTGAGGGTGCAGGTTAGGGTTAGTTTTAGGTTGAGAGTTAGAGTTAGGGTTAGGGTGAGAGTGAGGGTTAGTGTTAGAGTTAGTGTGAGGGTTAGGGTGAGGATGAGGTTAAGGTTTAGGTTGAGGGTTCGGGTGAGGGGGAGGGTTAGGGTTAGGGTTAGGGTTAGAGTGAGGGTTACCTTGAGGGTTAGGGTTAGGCTGAGGGTGAGCGTCAGGGTGAGGGTGAGTGTTAGTGTTAGGGTTAGGCTGAGGTTTAGGTTTATTGTGAGGGTTAGGGTGAGGATGACGGTAAGGATTACATTGAGGGTTAGGGTGGGGGGGAGGTTTAGGGTTAGGATTAGATTTAGGGTGAGGCTTAGGGTTAGGGTTAAGTTTAGGTTTAGGTATAGGGTGAGGGTTAGGTTTAATGTTAGGGTTAGGTTTAGGGTAATGGTTAGTGTTAGGTTTCGGTTTAGCATTAGGGTGAGGGGTAGGGTTAGGATTAGTGTGAGCCTTACTGTTAGTGTGAGGGTTAGGGTTAGGTTTAGGGTTACCATGAGGGTAAGGGTAAGGGTGAGGGTTAGGATGAGGGTGAGGTTTAGGGATAGGGTTAGGGCGAGGGTGAGTGTTAGGGTAAGGATGAGGGTTAGGTTTAGGGTTAGGGTGAGGGTTTGGGCTAGGATGAGGGTTAGGGTTAGGTTTAGTGTTATGGTGAGGGTGAGGATTTTGGTTAGGTTAAGTGTTAGGGTGAGGGGTAGGGTGAGGGGTAGGGTTAGGGTTTTGGTTAGGGTAGGGTGAGGGTGAGGGTTAGGTTATGGTTAGGGTGAGTGTGTGGGTGTTTTAGGGATAGGTTTTAGGTTAGGGTGTGGGTGAGGGTTAGGTTTAGGATTGGTGTTATGGTTAGGCTTAGGCTTAGCGTTAAGGTGAATGTTAGGATTAGGGTTAGCTTGAGGGTTAGTTTTAGGGTTAGGGTGCTGGTTAGGGTTAGGGTGATGTTTAGTGTGAGGGTGAGTTTTAGCGTGAAGGTGCGTGTTCGGGTGAGGTTTAGGGTTTGGGTGAGGGTCAGGGTGAGTGTTAGGGTGAGGGAGAGGGTTAGGGTTAGGTTTAGGGTTGTTGTTAGGGTTAGGGTTTGGTTGAGTGTTAGGGTTAGGGTTATGGTTAGGGTTAGGGTAGGGTGAGGGTAAGGTTTAGGGTGAGGGTTAGGAATAGGCTGAGGGTGAGGATGAGGATGAGGGTTTAGGGTTGAGTGTAAGGGTTAGGGTTAGGTTTAGGATGAGGGTTAGGGTGAGGTGTAGGATTAGGGTTAAGGTGAGGGTGAGGGCTAGGGTGAGGGTTAGGCTTAGGGTTAGGGTGAGTGTTAGGGTTAGTGTTAGGTTTAGGATGAGGGTTAGGGCGAGTGGTAGGGTTAGGGTTAGTGTGAGGGGTAAGGTTAGTGTGAGGGTTAGGGTTAGGGTTAGGGTTACCGTGAGGGTAAGTGTAATTGTGAGGGTTAGGATGAGGGTGAGCTTTAGGGTTAGTTAGGTTTAGGGTATGGGTTAGGCTGAGGGCTAGGGTGAGGGTTACTATTAGGCTCAGGGTGAGGGTGAGGGTGAGGTTTAGGGTTGGGTCTAAAATTAGTGTGTTAGGGTTAGGGTTAAGTTTAGGATGAGGTTTAGGGTGAGAGTTAGGATTAGGGTTAGGTTGAGGGTGAGGGTGAGGGTGAGGGTGAGGTTTAGGGTGAGGGTGCGGGTTAGGGTTAGGTTTAGGGTGAGGGTAAGGATTAAGGTGAGGTTTAGGGAGAGGTTTAGGGTTAGAGTTCGAGTTAGGGTTAGGTTGAGTGTTCCAGTGAGTTTTACAGTTAGGGTGAGGGTGAGGGTTAGGGTTAGGGTTAGGATTAGTGTTAAATTTAGTGTTTGGGTGAGTGTTAGGGTTAGGGCGAGGGTTAGGGTAGGGTGAAGGTAAGGTTTAGGGTTAGGGCTAGGGTTAGGCTGAGGGTGAGGGTGAGGGTGAGGGTTAGGGTTAGGTTGAGGGTAAGGGTGAGTGTAAGGGTTAAGGTTAGGGTTAGGATGAGGTTTATTGTGAAGTGTAGGATTAATGTTAAGGGTGAGGGTGAGGGTGATTTTGAGGGTGAGGTTTAGGGTTAGGCTTAGGATTAGTGTGTTTTAGGGTTAGGTTTAGGGTTAGGATGAGGTTTAGGGTGAGGGGTAGGGTTAGGGTTAGGTTGAGGGTAAGGGTGAGGGTGTTGTTTAGGGTTAGGGTGAGGGTTAGGGTTAGGATTAGGGTTAGGGTTAGGGGGAGTGTGAGGGCTAGGGTTATGTTTAGGATGATGGTTAGTGTGAGGGGTAGGGTTAGGGTTAGGGTTAGGTTGAGGATTAGGGTTAGGTTTAGGCTTAGGCTGAGGGTAGGGTGAGGGTGAGGGTGAGGGTGAGGGTTAGGGTGTCGGTGAGGGTTAGGGTAGGATGAGGGTTAAGATGAGGGTGAGGGTTAGGGTGAGGGTGAGCGTTAGGGTTAGGGTTAGAGTTAGGGTTAGGGGGAGTGTGAGGGCTAGGGTTATGTTTAGGATGATGGTTAGTGTGAGGGGTAGGGTTAGGGTTAGGGTTAGGCTGAGGATTAGGGTTAGGTTTAGGCTTAGGCTGAGGGTAGGGTGAGGGTGAGGGTGAGGGTAAGGGTTAGGGTGTCGGTGAGGGTTAGGGTAGGATGAGGGTTAAGATGACGGTGAGGGTTAGGGTGAGGGTGAGGGTTAGGGTTAGGGTTAGGGTTCTGGTTAGGCTTAGGGTGATGTTTAGGGTGAGGCTGAGCGTTTGTGTGAGGGTGAGGGTTAGGGTGTGGGTGACGGTTAGGGTGAGGGTGAGTGTGAGGGTGAGGGTGAGGCTTAGGGTTAGGTTTAGGGTTAGTGTTATGGTTAGGGTTAGGGTTAGGGTAGGTTGAGGGTAAGGTTTAGGGTGAGGGTTAGGGTTAGGCTGAGGGTGAGGTTGAGGGTGAGGGTTAGGGTTATGTTTAGGGTTAGGGTGAGTGTAAGGGTTGGGGTTAGGGTTAGGATGAGGGTTAGGTTGAGGTGTGGGATTAGGGTTAGGGTTAGGTTTAGGGTTAGGGTTAGGGTGAGTGTTAGGGTGAGTGTTAGGTTTAGGATGAGGTTTAGGGCGAGGGGTAGGGTTAGGGTTAGTGTGTGGTGTAGGGTTAGAGTGAGGGTTAGGGTTAGTGTTAGGGTTACCGTGAGTTTAAGTGAAATGGTGAGGTTTAGTATGATGGTGAGGGTTAGGGTTAGGTTTAGGGTTAGGGTGAGGCGTAGGGTGAGGTTTAGGATTAGGGTTATCTTTAGGGTAGGGTGAAGGTTAGGGTTAGGCTTAAGGTTAGTGTCAGGGTGAGGGTTAGGGTTAGTGTTAGGGTTAGGGGTTGGTTGAGTGTTAAGGTGAGGGTTTGGGTTATGGTTAGGGTTAAGGTGAACATGAGGGTTAGGGTGAGGCTTAGTGTTAGTTTTAGGGATAGGTTTGGGTTAGGCTGCGGGCTAGGGTGAGGGTGAAGGTTAGGGTGAGGGTGAGGGTGAGGGATAAGGTGTCGGTGAGGGTTAGGGTAGTTGTGAGGGTTAGGGTGAGGTTTAGTGTTAGGCTGAGTTTGAGGGTGAGGGTGAGGTTTAGTGTTAGGTTTAGGATTACTTTGAGTGCTAGGGTTAGAGTTAGGTTTAGGATGAGGTTTAGGGTGGTTAGGGTTAGGGTTAGGTTGAGGGTGAGGGTGAGGGTGAGGTTTAGGGTTAAGGTGGGGGTTAGGGTTAGGGTAAGGGTGAGGGTGAGGGTTAGGGTTAGGTTTAGGATGAGGATTAGGATGATGGGTAGGATTAGGGTTAGTGTGAGTGTTAGGGCTAGTTTGAGGGTTAGGTTTAGGGTTAGGCTTCGGGTGAGGTTTAGGGTTAGGGTTAGGCTGAGGGTAGGGTGAGGGTGAGCGTTAGGGTGAGGGTAAGGGTGAGCGTGAGGGTTAGGCTGTCGGTGAGGGTTAGGGTAGGGTGAGGGTTAGGGTGACGGTGAGGGTTAGGGTGAGGGTTAGGGTTAGGGTTAGGGTGAGGGTTAGTTTTACGGTTAGGGTGAAGATGAGGGTTCAGTTTAGGATTAGTGTTAGGGTTAGGGTTAGGCTTAGGTTGAGGTTGAGGGGAAGGGTGAGGGTTTGGGTTCGGGTTAGGGTGAGAGTGAGGTTTACGGTAAGGGGTAGTGTTAGGATGAAGAGTAGGGTTAGGGTTAGGGTGAGGGTGAGTGTTTCGGTTATGTAAGGATTAGGTTTAGGGTTACGGACAGGATTAGGGTTTGGGTGAGAGTTAGGGTGAGGGTAAGTATTAGGGCTTGGGTGAGGGTTTGGATTAAGGTGATGCTGAGGGTGAGGGTTTTGTTTAGGTAGGAATTAGGGTTAGGGTAAGGGTTAGGGTTAGATTTAGGTATAGGTTGAGGGTTAGCGTGAGGGGTAGTGTTAGGGTTAGGGTGAGGGTTAGGGTTAGTGTGTGGGTTAGGTTTAGGGATAGGATTATGGTTAGGGTGAGGGTAAGGGTAGGGTGAGGGTAGGATGAGGGTGAGGCTTAGGGTTAACGTTAGGGTTGGGGTGTCGGTTAGGGTGAGGGTTAGGGTTAGGTTTAGGGTGAAGGTGAGGGTGACGGTTAGGGTTAAGGTGAGGATGAGAGTTAGGTTTATGGTTAGCTTTAGGATGAGCGTTAGGATTAGGGTGAGGGTTAGGGTTAGGTTTAGTGTTAGGGTGAGGGTTAGGGTTAGGGTTTGAGTAAGGGTGAGGGTGAGGCTGAAGCTTAGAATTAGGATTAGGGTTTGAGTTAGGGTTAGGCTGAGGGTGAGGGCGAGGGTTAGGGTTAGCGTGAGCGTTAGGGTTAGGGTTAGGTTTAGGTTGAGTGTTAGGGTTAGGTTGAATGTTAGGGTGAGGTTTAGAGTTAGGGTGAGGGTTAGGGTTAGGGTTAGGTTAGGTTGAGGGTTAGGTTTAGGGTGAGAGTTAGAGTTAGGGTTAGGCTGCGGGTGAGGGTTAGTGTTAGGGTTAGGGTGAAGGTTAGGGTGAGGATGAGGGTAAGGTTTAGTTTGAGGGTTAGGGTGAGGGGGAGGTTTAGTGTTAAGGTTAATGTTAGGGTGAGGGTTAGGGTGAGGGTGAGGTTTAGGGTTTGTGTAAGGGTTAGGGAAGGGTGAGGGTTATGTTTAGGATTAGGGTTAGGGTTAGGGTTAGGCTAAGGGTGCGGGTGAGGGGAAGGGTGAGGGTTTGGGTGAGGGTTAGGTTTGGGTGTCGGTGTGGGTTAGGGTAGCGTGAGGGTTAGGGTGACGGTGAGGTTTAGGCTGAGCGCTAGGGTGAGGATGTTGAAGGTGAGGGTGAGGGTTAGGGTTAGGGTTAGGGTGAAGGTTAGTGTTAGGGTGAGGGTTAAAATGAGGCTGAGGGTTAGGGTGAGGTTTAGAGTTAGGGTGAGTGTTAGGTCTAGGGTTAGGGTGAGGGTGAGGGCTAGGTTGAGGGTGAGTGTTAGGTTGAGGGTGAGGGTGAGGGTGAAGTTTAGGGTGTGGGTTAGGGTTAGGGTTAGGGTCTGGGTTACGGTTAAAATGAGGGTTAGGTTGGGATTAGGTGGAGGTTGAGGCTGAGGCTGAGGTTTAAGGTGAGGGTGAGGGTAAATGTGAGGGTGAGGGTTAGGGTTCGGGTTAGGTTTAGGATTAGGTTGATTGTGAGGGTTAGTGTTTGGATTAGTGTTAGGGTTAGGGTTAGGCTGAGGGTGAGTGTGAGGGTGAGCGTGAGGGTTAGTGTTAGGATTAGGGTGAGGGTTAGGATTATTGTGAGGGTTAGGGTGCGGATGAGGGTAAGAGTTATGTTGAGGTTTAGGGTGAGGGGAGGGTTAGGGAAAGGTTAGGGTTAGGGTGAGGGTTAAGGGAATGGTTAGGGTTAAGTTTAGGTTTAGTTTTAGGGTGACGGTTAGTGTTAATGTTAGGGTTAGGTTTAGGGTAATGTTTAGGGTTAGGGTTAGAGGGAGGCTTACGGTTAGGTTTAGGGTGAGGGTTAGGATTAGGGTGAGGGTTAGGGTTAGGTTTAGGGTTAGGGTAAGAATGAGAGTTAGGGTTAGGGTTGGGGTAAGTATTAGTGTGAGGGTGAGGGCGAGGCTTACGGTTAGAACTAGGGTTTGGGTTAGGGTTAGGGTGAGGGTGAGGGCGAGGCTTACGGTTAGAACTAGGGTTTGGGTTAGGGTTAGGGTGAGGGTGAGGTTGAGGGTTAGGGTTAGTGTGAGGGTTAGGGTTAGGGTTAGGTTCAGGTTGAGGGTTAGGGTGAGGGGTAGGTTTAGGTTTAGGGTGAGGGTGAGGGTGAGGGTGAGGTTTAGGGTGAAGGTTAGTGTTAGGGTGAGGGTTAGGGTTACGTTTAGGTTTAGGTTGAGGGTTAGGTTGAGGGGTAGTGTTAGGTTTAGTGTGAGCCTTAATGTTAGTGTGAGGGTTAGGATTACGTTTAGGGTTAGGGTTACCCTGAGAAGTGGAAGGTGAGGGTTAGGATGAGGGTTAGTTTTAGGGATAGGGTTAGGGTGAGAGTGAGTGTTAGGGTGAGGATGAGTGTTAGGGTTAGGGTTAGGGTGAGGTTAGTATGAGGGTTAGGGTGAAGGGTTTATTTGGGGTTAGGGTTAGGGTTAGAATTAGGGTGAGTGTGAGGGTGAGGTATAGGGTTAGGATTAGGGTTAGGGTTAGGTTTAGGCTGAGGTTCAGGGTGAGTGTTAGGGTTAGGGTTAAGGTTAGGGTATTAGTGTTAGGCGTAGGGTTAGGATGAGTGTTAAGGTGAGGGTTAGGGTTAGGGTGAGGGTAAGGATGAGGGTGAGGGTTAGGGTGAGGTTGAGGGTGAGTGTGAGGGTTAGGGTGTGGCTTACGTTTAATGTTAGGGTCAGGGTTACGATTAGTGTGAAGGTTAGACTTAGGGTTAGGGTTAGGTTGAGGGTGAGCCTGAGGCTGAGGTTTAAGGTTACGGTGAGTGTGAGGGTGAGTGTGAGGGTGAGCGTTAGTGTTCGGGTTTGGGTTAGGTTGAGGTGAGGATGATGGTTAGTGTTTGGATTAGGGTTAGGGTTAGAGTTAGGCTGAGGGTGAGCGTGAGGGTGAGGGTGATGGTTAGTTTTAGGATTAGGGTGAGGGTTAGGTTTATTTTGAGGGTTAGGGTGAGGATGAGGGTAAGGGTTAGGTTGAGGGTTAGGGTGAGGGGAAGGGTTAGGGTTAGCGTGAGCGTTAGGGTGAGGGTTAGAGTTAAGTTAAGGGTTAGGTTTAGCGTGAGATTTAGTGTTAACGTTAGGGTTAGGTTTAGGGTAAGGGTTAGGGTGAAGGTTAAGATGAGGGGTAAGTTTAGGGTTAGGGTGAGCGTTAGGGTTTTGGGGAAGGTAAGGGTTAGGGTGAGGGATACGATGAGGGTGAGGGTTAGGGTGAGGTTTAGAGTTAGGGTGAGGGTTAGAGTTAGGGTTAGGGTGAGGCCTATTGTGAGGGTGAGGGTTAGGGTATGGGTTAGGGTTAGGCTTAAGATCAGAGTTTCGGTTAGGGTGAGGGTTTGGGTTACGGTTAGGGTGAGGTTGAGGCTGAGGCTGAGGTTTAGTTGAGGTTGAGGATGAGTGTGTGGTTGAGGATTAGGGTGAGGATTAGGGTTAGTTTGAGGATAAGGGTGAGAGTTTGTGTTTGGATTAGAGTTAGGATTAGGATTAGGCTGAGGGTGAGCGTGAGTGTGAGGGTGAGGGTTAGTGTTAGGGTTAGTGTGAGGGTTAGGTTTAGGGTTAGACTTAGGATGAGGGTAAGGGTTAGGGTGAGGTTTAGGACAAGGGTTAGGGTTAGGGTTAGGATGAGGGTTAGGGTGATGTTTAAGGTTAGGCTTAGGGTGAGGGTGAGGTTTAGGTTTAGGGATAGGGTGAGGGTGAGGGTTAGGTTTTAGGTTAGTGTTAGAGTTAGGGTTAGGCTTAGGGTGAGGGTGAGGGGTAGGGTGAGGGTTTGGGTTAGGGTTAGGTATAGTGTGAGGTTGAGGCTTACGGAGAGGGTTATGGTTAGAGTTAGGGGTAGGGTTAGGGTTAGGTTGAGGATGAGGGTGAGGGTGAGGGTTAGGGTTAGGGTGAGCGTGAGGGTTAGGATTAGGCTTAGGATGAGGGTTAGGGTGAGGGTTAGTGTGAGCGTTAGGGTTAGTTTGAGGGTTAGGGTTAGGGTTAGGTTTAGGGTAATGGTTAGGTTTAGGTTTAAGGTTAGGCCGATGGCTAAGGTGAGGGTGAGGGTGAGGGTGAGGGTGAGGGTGAGGGTTAGGGTGTCAGTGAGGTTTAGTGTATGGTGAGGATTAGGGTGACAGTGAGTGTAAGATTGAGGGTGAGGGTCAGGGTTAGGTTTCAGGCTAGGGTTAGCTTGAGAGTGAGGGTGAGGGTTAGTGTTTGGATTAGTGTTAGGGTTAGGGATAGGCTGAGGGTGAGCGTGAGGGTGAGGGTGAGGTTTAGTGTTAGGGTTAGGGTGAGGGTTCGGTTTCTTGTGAGGGTTAGGGTAAGGATGAGGGTTAGGGTTCGGTTGAGGTATAGGGTGAGGTTGAGAGAGAGAATGAGGATTACGTTGTATGTTAGGGTTATGGTTAGGGTCAGGTTTACGGTTAGGGTTCGGGTTAGGGTTCGGGTTAGGGTTAGGTTGAGGGTGAGGCTAAGACTGAGGTTTAAGTTGTGGGTGAGGGTGAGTGTGAGAGTGAGGTTTAGGGGTCGGGTTAGGGTTAGGTTGAGGGTGAGGGTGAGGGTTAGTGTTTGGATTAAGGTTAGGTTTAGTGTTAGGCTGAGGGTGAGCGTGAGTGTGAGGGTGATGGTTAGTGTTAGGGTTAGGGTGATGGATAGGTTCATTGTGAGGGTTAGGGTGAGGATCAGGGTAAGTGTTAGGGTGAGGGATAGGGTTAGGTTTAGGGTTAGGGTTAGGGTGAGGGTTAGGGTGAGGGTTAGGGTTAAGTTAAGGGTTAGGTTTAGGGTGAGATTTAGGGTTAATATTAGGGTTAGGTTTAGGGTAAGGGTTAGGGTGAGGGTGAGGGTTAGGGTTAGGGTGAGGTTTAGTGTTAGGGTGAGGGTTAGGGTTAGGATTAGGGTTAGGGTGAGGGCTAGGGTGAGGGTGAAGGTTAGGATTAGGCTTAGGGTTAGGGTGAGGTTTAGGGTTAGGACTAGGTTTAGGGTTAGTGTGAGGGGTAGGGTTAGGGTTAGGGTGAGGGTTACATTTAGTGTGTGTGTTATGGTTAGGGATAGGGTTAGGGTGAGGGTGAGGGTTAGGGTTAGGATTAGGGTTAGGGTGAGGGCTAGGGTGAGGGTGAAGTTTAGGATTAGGCTTAGGGTTAGGGTGAGGTTTAGGGTTAGGACTAGGTTTAGGGTTAGTGTGAGGGGTAGGGGTAGGGTTACGGATAGGGTGAGTGTGAGGGTTAGTGTGAGGGTAAGGGTTAGGGTGAGGATTTGGTTGAGGGTGAGGGTTAGGGTGAGGGTTAGATTTAGGGTGAGGGTTATGGTAAGGGTGAGGGCCAGTGTCAGGGTGAGGGTTAGGGTTAGAGTTAGGGTTAGGTTGAGGGTTAGGTTGAGGTTTAGAGTTAGCGTGAGGGTTCGGGTTAAGGTTCGGGTTAGGGTGAGTTGAGGCTGAGGCTGAGGCTTAACGTGAGGGTGAGGGTGAGTGTGAGGGTCAGGATTAGGTTTCGGGTTAGACTTAGCTTGAGGGTGCGGGTGAGGGTTAGTGTTTGGATTAGTGTTAGTGATAGGCTTAGGCTGAGGATGAGCTTGAGGGTCAGGGTGAGGTTTAGTGTTAGGGTTAGGGTGAGGGTTAGGTTTCTTGAGAGGGTTAGGGTAAGGATGAGCGTAAGGGTTAGGTTGAGGTTTAGGGTTAGGGTTAGGGTTAGGTTTAGGTTGAGGTTTAGGGTGAGGGGTAGGGTTAGGGTTAGTGTGAGCCTTAGTGTAAGTGTGAGGGTTAGGATTAGATTTAGGGTTAGGGTTACCGTGAGGGTAAGGGTAAGGGTGAGGGTTAGGATGAGGGTGAGGGTTAGGGATAGGTTTAGGGTGAGGGTGAGTGTTAGGGTGAGGATGAGGGTTAGGGTAAGCCTTAGGGTGAGGGTTAGGGTTCGGGTGAGGGTGAGGGTTAGTTTTAGGGTTAGGGTGAGGGTTAGGATTAGGGTTAGGTTAAGGGTTAGGGTGAGGGGTAGGGTGAGGTTTAGGGTTAGAGTTTTGTTTAGGGTTAGGGTGGAAGTGAGGGTTAGAGTTAGGGTTAGCGTGAGGGTTAGTGTGAGGGTTAAGATTAGGGTTAGGTTTAGGGTGAGGTTAGGGTGAGGGTGAGGTGAGGGTTAGGGTTAGGATTGCGGTTAGGTTTAGGGTTAGACTGAGGGTGAGGGTGAAGGTTTGGGTTAGGTTGAGGGTAAGGGTTAGGGTTAGGTTTAGGGTGAGGGTGACGGTTAGGGTTAGGGTTAGTGTTAGGGTTAAGATGAGGGTTAGGGTGAGGTGTAGTGTTAGGTTAGGGTGAGGATGAGGGTGAGGGTGAGGTTTAGGGTTAGGTTTAGGATTAGTGTTCGTGTTAGGGTTAGGGTTAGTGTTAGGATGAGGTTTAGGGTGAGGGGTAGGGTTAGGGATAGGTTGAGGGTGAGGGTGATGGTGAGGTTTACGGTTAGGTTGAGGGTTAGTGTTAGGGTTAGGGTGAGCATGAGGGTTAGGGTTAGGTTTAGGATGAGGATTAGTGTGCGGGTTAGGGATAGGGTTAGGGTAATGGTTAGAGTTAGGTTTACGGTTAGGCCGAGGGCTAGGGTGAGGGTGAGGGTTAGGGTGAGGGTGAGGGTGAGGGGTATAGTTAGGATTAGGGTTAGGGTTAGAATTAGGGTGAGTGTGAAGGTGAGGGATAGGTTTATTATTAGGGTAAGAGTTAGGGTTAGGCTGCGGGTCAGGGTGAGTGTTAGGGTTAGGGTTAGGGTGAATGTTAGGGTTAGGCTTAGGGTTAGGATGAGGGTTAAGGTGAGGCATAAGGTTAGGTTTAGTGTGAGTTTTAGGGTTAAGGTGAGGGTTAGTGTTAGGGTGAGGGTAGTGTTTAGGGTGAGGGTTAGTATCAGCGTGAGGGTTAGGGTGAGGGTTAAGGTTACGGTGAAGGTTAGGTTTCGAGTTAGGATTACGGTGAGGGCTAGGGTTAGGGTAACGGTTAGGGTTAGGTTCATGGTGAGGGTGAGAGTTACGTTTAGGATTAGGGTTAGGGTTTGGTTTAGGCTGAGGGTGAGGGTGAGAGTGAAGTTTAGGGTTAGGGTAAGATTTAGGGTTAGGGTTAGCGTGAAGATTAGAGTGTGAGTGAAATTTAGGGTGAGGGTTAGTTTTAGGGTGAGGCTTGGGTTTAGCATTAGGGTGTGGGTTAGAGTTAGGGTGATGTTTAGTGTGAGGGTGAGGGTTAGGGTGAGGGTGAGGGTTAGGGTTAGGGTTAGGGTGAAGGTGAGGTTGAGGGTGAGGGTTAGGGTTAGGGTTAGGGATAGGGTGAGGTTTTGGGTGAGGGTGAAGGTTGGGTTGTGGGTGAGGGTTAGGGTGTGAGGTTTAGGGTGACAGGGAGTGTTAGAGTGAGGTTGAGGTTTAGGGTTAGGGTTAGGGTGATGGTTAGGGTTAGTATTAGTGCTAGGGTGAGGGTTAGAGTGAGGGGTATGGTTAGGGTTAGGGTGAGGGTTAGGAATAGTGTGAGGGATAAGGATACGGTTAGGGTTAGGGTGAGCATAAGGGTAAGGGTTAGGTTAGGTTGAGGTTGAAGGTTAAAGGTAGAGTTAAGGTTAGGTTGAGGGTTAGGGTGATGTTTAGAGTTAGGGTGAGGGTGAGGGTTAGGGTGAGGTTTAGGGTGAGGATTTGGGTTACGGTGAGATTTAGAGTTAGGGTTAGGGTGAGGGTGAGGTTTAGGTTTAGGGTTAGAGTTAGGGTGAGGGTAAGTGTTAGGGTGAGGTTTAGGATGACTGTGAGGTTTAGGGTTTGGGTGATGTTTAATGTTAGGATTAGAGTTAGGGTGAGGGTTAGGTTGAGAGTTAGGGCTAGGGTGATGGTTAAGGTTAGGATTCGGATTAGGGTTAGGGTGAGGGTTAGGTTTAGGATTAGGTTTAGGATGAAGGTAAGTGTTAGGGTGAGGGTTAGGATTAGGGTGAGGGTAAGGGTTAGGGTGATGTTTAAGGTTAGGATTAGGGTAAGTGTGAGGGTTAGGGTTAGGGTGAGGATAATTTTAGGGTGAGGGCTAGGGTGAGGTTTACCGTAAGGGTTAGAGTAAGGATTAGGGTGAGTTTCAGGGTAAGGAATAGGGTTAAGGTGAGGGTTAGGCTGAGCAGTAGGTATAGGTTGATAGGGTAAGGGTTAGGGTTAGGGGTAGGGTGAGGGTAACGGTAAGGGTGAGGGTGAGGGGTAGGGTTAGGGTTAGGCTTAGCATGAGGGTAAAGGTTAGGGTGAGGTTTAGGATGAGGTTGAAGGTTAGGGTTAGGGTGAGCGTTAGTGTGATATTTAAGGTGAGGGTTAGGGTTAGGGTTAGGGTTAGGGTTAGGGTTAGGGTTAGGGTTAGGGTGTGGGTTCACGTGAGAGTGAGGGTTAGGCTGAGGGTGAGGGTTATGGTTAGGGTTAGGGTGAGTACTACAGATAAGGTTGGGGTTAGGATGAGATTTAGGGTGAGTAGCAGAGTTAGGGTTAGGGTGAGGGTTAGGGTTATTGTGAGGGTTAGGTTTAGGGTTAGGTTTAGAGTGAGGGTAAGGGTTAGGGTTAGGGTGAGGGTGAGGGTGAGGCTTAGGTTTAGGATTAGGGTTTGGGTTAAAGTTAGGCTGAGGGTGAGGGTGAGGGTTAGGGTTAGCGTGAGGGTTACTTCCAGGGTTAGGTTTAGGTTGAGGGTTAGGGTGAGGGGTAGGTTTAGGGTTAGGGTAAGGGTGATGGTGAGGGTGAGGGTGAGGGTTAGGGTCAGGGTTAGGGTTAGGGTGAGGGTAAAGGTTAGAGTTAGGTTTAAGTGGAGGGTTAGGGTGAGGGGTAGGGTTAGGGTTAGTGTGAGCCTTAGTGTTAGTGTGAGGGTTAGGGTTAGGGTTAGGATTAGGGTTAACGTGAGGGCAAGGGTAAGTGTGAGGGTTAGCATGAGGGTGAGGGTTAGGGATAGCGTTAGGGTGAGGGTGAGTGTTAGGGTGTGGATGAAGTTTAGGGTTAGGTTTGGGGTGAGGGTTAGGGTTAGGATGAAGGTTATGGTTAGGTTTAGATTTAGGGTGAGGTTGAGGTTTAGGGTTAGGTTAAGTGTTAGGGTGAGGGGAAGGGTTAGGGTTAGGGTTTTGTTTAGTTTTAGGGTCAGGGTGAGGGTTAGTGTTAGGTTTAGGGTGAGTGTGAGGGTGAGGTTTAGTTATAGGTTTAGGTTTAATATGAGGGTGAGTGTTAGGGTTAGGGTTAGGCTTAGAGTTACGGTGAGGTTGAGGGTTAGGGTTAGGGTTTGGGTGAGGGTGAGGTTTAGTGTTAGTGTTGGGTGAGAGTTAGGGTTAAGGTTAGGGTTAGGATGAGAGATAGGGTTAGGTTGAGGGTGAGGGTGAGCGTGAGGCTTTCGGTTAGGTAAGGATTAGGGTTATGGTTAGGGTGAGGATTAGGTTGAGTTTGAGGGTTAGGAGGGTTAGGGTTAGCTTGAGGTTTAGGGTTAGGGTTAGGGTGATGTTTAGGGTTAGGGTGATGTTTTGGGTGAGGGTGAGGGTTACACTGAGGTGAGGGTTCAGGTGAGGGTGAGCGGTAGGGTGAGGGTGTTAGGGTGAGGGTGAGGGTTAGGGTTAGAGTGAGGGTGACCATGAGGGTGCGGGTGAGGGTGAGGTTTAGGGTTAGCATGAGGGTTAGGGTGAGGGTAATTGTTAGGGTGAGGGTGAGGGTTAGGGTTAGGGTGAGGGCAAGGGTGAGTGTGAGGGTTTCGGTTAGATAAGGTTTAGGGTTAGGGTTAGGGTGAGGGTTAGGTTAAGGGTGAAGTTTTGGGTGAGGGTTAGGGTGAAGTTGATGGTTAGTTTGTGGGTGAGGATTAGGGTAGGGTGAGGGTTAGAGTGTTAGGTTGAGGATGAGGGTTAGATTTAGGGTTAGGTTTAGGGTCAGGGTGAGAATTACTGTTAAGGTTAGGGTTCGCATGAGGGTTAGGGTAAGGGGTTGGGTTAGGGTTAGGTTTACGGTGAGGGAAAGGGTTAGGTGAGGGTAAGGGTAAGGGTTACGGTTAGGGTTAGGGTTACGGTAATTGTTAGGCTGAGGGTTAGGATGATGGTGAGGGTTAGGGTTAGGGTAATGTTTAAGTTTAGGATTAGTGTTAGTGTTAGGGTTAGGCTTAGCGTGAGGGTTAGGGTGAGGATAAGCGTTTGGGTGAAGCTTAGGGTGAGTTTGAGGGTTAGAAGGAGGGTGAGGGTTAGGGAGAGTATTAGGGTTAAGGTTAGGGTGAGAGTAAGGGTTAGGGTGAGGGTTAGGATGAGGGTGAGGTTTAGGGTTAGGGTGAGGGTGAGAGTTAGGGTGATGTTTAGGGTTAGGGTTAGGGTTATTATGAGGGTTTGGGTTAGGGTTAGGGTTAGGGTTAGTGTGAGGCTTAAGCTGAGGGTTAGATTTAGGGTGAAGGTTAGGGTGAGGGTGAGGTTTAGGGTTAGGGTTAGGGTTCGGGTGAGGTTTAGACTTAGGCTGAGGGTTTGGGATAGGGTTAGGTTTAGGGTGAGGGTTAGGGTTAAGGTGAGAGTTAGAGTTAGGGTTAGGTTGAGGGTGAGGGTTAGTTTTAGGGTTAGAGTTAGTGTGAGGGTAAGGGTTAGCTTGAGGGTTAGGATGAGATGAGTGTTAGGGTTATGTTTAAGTTTAGGATTAGGGTTAGGGTGAAGGTTAGGGTTAGAGTTAGGGTTAGTTTGAGGGTTGGAGTTAGGGTTACGGTTAGGGGTAAAGTGAGGATGAGTGTGAGGGTTATGGTAACGGTTAGGTTTAGGATTAGGGTGAGGGTGAGAGTTCGGGTTAGGATTAGGGTTAGGGTTTTGGTTAGGCTGAGGGTGAGGGTGAGGGTAAGGATTAGGGTTAGGGTAAGATTTAGGGTTAGGGTTAGGGTGAGGATTAGAGTGTGAATGAAGTTTAGGGTGGGGGTTAGGATTAGGGTGAGGTTTAGGTTCAGGTTTAGGGTGAGGTTTAGAATTAGGGTGACGTTTAGGGTGAGAATGAGGGTTAGGGTGAGGGTGAAGGTTAGGGTTAGGGTTAGGCTTAGTTTAGGGTGAGGGTAAGGTTTAGGGTAAGGGTTAGGGATAGACTGAGGGATAGTGTTAGTGTGAGGGTTAGAGTTTGTGTGAGGGTTAGGTTTAGGGTTAGGGTTAGGGTTACCGTGAGAGTAAGGGTAATGGTGAGGGTTAGGGTTAGGGTTAGGGTGAGGGTTAGGGTGAGGATGAGGGTTAGGGTTAGGGTTAGGGTGAGGGTGAGGGTTAGGGTGAGGGTAAGGGTTAGTGTGAGGGTTAGGTTTAGGTTTAGGTTGAGGTTGAGATTAAGGGTTATTGTGAGGTTTAGGTTGAAGGTGAGGGTTAGGGTGAAGGTTAAGATTAGGGTGAGTGTTAGGGTTAGGGTTAGGGTTAGGCTGATGGCTACTGTGAGGGTGAGGGTTAGGGTGAGGGTGAGGGTGAGGGTTAGGCTGTCGGTCAGGATTAGGGTAGGTTGAGGGTTAGAGTGTTAGGGTGAGGGTTAGAGTTAGGGTTAGGGTTAGGGTTAGGGTCAGAGTGAGGAGTACTGTTAAGGTTAGGGTTAGGTGAGGGTAAGGGTTAGGTGAGGGTTAGGGTTATGGTGAGGGTGAGGGTTAAGGTAATTGTTAGGCGGAGGGTTAAGATGAGGGTTAGTGTTAGGGTTAGGGTGATATTTAAGGTTAGGGTTTGTGTTAGTGTTAGGGTCAGGCTTAGGGGGAGGGTTAGGGGGAAGGTAAGGTTTAGGGTGAGGGTTAGGGTGAGTTTTAGGTTTAAAGGGAGGGTTAGGGTTAGGGAGAGTGCTAGGGTTAGGGTTAGGGTGAGGGTTAGCATGAGGTTGAGGTTTAGGGTTAGGGTGAGGGTGAGGGTTAGGGTGAAGTTTAGGGTTAGGGTTAGGGTTAGGCATAGGGTTAAGGTTACTGTGAGGGATAGGGTTAGGGTTAGAGTTAGGGTTAGTGTGAGGGTTAGTGTGAGGGTAAGGGTTAGGGTGAAGGTTAGGGTGAGGGTGAGTTTTAGGGTTAGGGTTAGGGTTAGTGTGAGGTTTAGACTTAGGATGAGGATTTGGGTTAAGGTTAGGTTTAGGGTGAGGGTTAGGTTTAGGGTGAGAGTTAGGGTTAGGGTGAGGGTGAGGGTTAGGTTTAGGATTAGAGTTAGGGTGAGGGTAAGTGTTAGGTTGAGGGTTAGGATGAGGTGAGTGTTAGAGTTAGGGTGATGTTTAAGGTTAGGATTAGGGTTAGGGTGAGGGTTAGGGTGAGTGTTAGGGTTAGTGTTAGGGATAGGTTTAGGATGAGGGTTAGGGTGAGATTCAGGGTTAGGGTGAAGGTTAGGGTGAGGGTGATGGTTATTGTTAGGGTTAGGGTGAGGTGTAGGGTGAGGGTAAGGTTTACGGTTAGGTTTATGGTAATGGTTAGCGTGAGGGTTAGGGTTTGAGTGAGGGTTAGGGTTAGGTTTAGGGTGAGGGTGAGGGTCAACGTGAAGTTAGGGTTAGGATTAGTTTTAGGGTTAGGGATAGTCTGAGGGTGAGGGTGAGGGTTAGGGTGAGGATTAGGGTTAGGGTTAGGGTTAGGCTGATGTCTACTGTGAGGGTGAGAGGGTGAGGGTGAGGGTGAGGGTTAGGTTGTTGGTGAGGATTAGGGTAGGATGAGGGTTAGAGTGTTAGGGTGAGGGTGAGGGTTAGAATTAGGGTTAGGTTTAGGGTTAGGGTAGGGTGAGGAGTACCCTTAAGGTTAGGGTTAGCATGAGGGTTAGGGTGAGCGTGTTAGGTGAGGGTGAGGGTTAGGGTTATGGTTAGGGTTAGGGTAATTGTTAGGCTGAGGTTAGGATGAGGGTGAGGGTTAGGGTTAGGGTGATCTTTAAGGTTAGGGTGTTAGTGTTAGGTTTAGTGTTAGGGTTAAGGTGAGGGTAAGGGTTAGGGTGAGGGTTAGGGTGAGTTTGAATGTTACAAGGAAGGTTAGGGTTAGGGAGAGTGTTAGGGTTAGGGTTAGGGTGAGGTTAAGGGTTAGGGGATGTTTTGGGTGAGGGTGAGGGTTACCGTGAGGTGAGGGTTCGAGTGAGAGTGAGGGTTAGTGTGAAGATGAGGGTTAGGGTTAGGGTTTGTGTGAGGATTAGGGTGAGGTTAAGGTTTAGGGTGAGGGTTAGGGTGAGGGTGAGGGTTAGGGTTAGTTTTATGGTTAGGGTGAGGGTTAGGGTGAGGGTTAGGGTTAGGGTTTGGGTGAGGGTGAGGTTGGGGGTTAAGGTTAGGGTGAGAGTTAGGGTTAAGCTTAGGGTTAGGATGAGAGTTAGGGGTTAGATTGAGGGTGAGGGTGAGGGTTTCGGTTAGGTAAGGGTTAGGGTGATGTTTTGGGTGAGGGTGAGGGTTACCGTGAGATGAGGGTTCAGGTGAAGGTTCTGATTAGGGTTAGGGTTAGGGTTAGGGTAAGGGGTTAGGGTGAGGGTAAGGGTTAGGGTTAGGGTGAGGGTGACAGTGAGGGTGAGGGTGAGGGTGAAGGTTAGGGTTAGCGTTAGGGTTAGGTTGGGGGTGTCAGGGTGAGGGTGAGGGTTATGGTTAGGGTGAGGGTGAGGCTGAGGGTGAGAGTTTCTGTTAGGTAGGTTTAGGGTTAGGGTTACGGTAAGGGCTAGGTTAAGGGTGAGGTTATGGTGAGGGTGAGGGTGAGGTTGAGGCTTAGGTTGTGGGTGAGGGTTAGGGTTAGGGTGACGGTTAGAGTGAGGGTGAGGGTTAGGCTGAGGCTGAGGATTAGGGTTAGGGTTAGGTTTAGGTTGAGGATGATGGTCAGGATGAGGGTTAGGGGGAAGGGGTAGGGTGAGGGTTAGGGTTAGTGTGAGGGTTAGGGTAATGTTTAGAGTGAGGGTTAGGATGACGGTGAGGTTTAGGGTTGGGGTGAGGGAGAGGGTTAGGGTGATGTTTAGGTTTAGGGTTAGGTTAGAGTTAGTGTGAGGGTTAGGGTTAGGGTTAGAGTTAGGGTTAGTGTGAAGCTTAGTGTGATGGGTAAGGGTTAAGGTGAAGGTTAAGGTGATGGTTAGGGTTAGGGTTAGGTTAAGGGTTAGGGTGAGGGTTAGGGTTAGGGTGATGGTTAGGGTTAAGGTTAGGGTGAGGATGAGGGTCAGGGTGAAGTTTAGGGTTATGATTAGTTTTAGTTTAGGGATAGTCTGAGGTGAGGGTGAGGGTGAGGGTGAGGATTAGGGTGAGGATGAGGGCTAGGTTTATGGTTAGGGTTTAGGGTGAGGGTTGGGGTGAGGGTTAGGGTGAGGGTGAGCTTTAGGGTTAGGGTTAGGGTTAGGCTGATGGGTAATGTGAGGGTGAGAGGGTGAGGGTGAGGGTGAGGGTTAGGGTGTTGGTGAGTATTAAGCTAGGGTTAGGGTTAGAGTGTTAGGGTGAGGGTAAGGGTTAGATTTAGAGTTAGGGTTAAGGTTAGGGTCAGGGTAATTGTTAGGTGAGGGTTCGGGAGAGAGGGTTAGGGTTAGGGTGAGGGTAAGGATTAGGGTGATGTTTTGGGTGAGGGTGAGGGTTACCGTGAGGTGAGGGTTCGAGTGAGAGTGAGGGTTAGTGTGAGGATGAGAGTTAGGTTTAGGGTTTGTGTAAGGATTAGGGTGAGTTTAAGGTTTAGGGTGAGGGTTACGGTGAGGGTGAGGGTTAGGGTAAGTTTTAGG
>NW_024871545.1:2500-5000 GCF_019054845.1 Dipodomys spectabilis
AGGCCCAGGTGGAGGCCCAGGGTGGAGGCCCAGGGTGGAGGCCGGGGCTGGGTGGAGGCCGGGGGTGGGTGGAGGCCCAGCCTCACCTGCTCAGCCTCCACGTGCACAGCAGCAGCAGCAGGCTGGCGGCCAGGCCGCAGGGCAGCGCCAGGCCAGGGCCGGGACGGAGGCCGGGCTCGGCTCACAGTGCTCTGCGGAGACAGCGGCAGACGCCCGGCCCGTCCGTCTCTCCGTCCGTCCATCTGTCCGCTCGTCTGTCTGTCTGTCGATGTGTCTCTCTTCTCCGTCCGTCCATCTGTCAGTCTCCACGTCTGTCTGTCTCTCTGTGTGACTCTGTCCACCTGTCCCACCTGTCCGTCTGTCCATCCAACTGTCTGTCCGTTTGTGTCTATCTCTGTCTGTCTGTGCATCTGTCTGTCCATCGTCCCATCTGTCTGTCTGTCCGTCTGTCCATCCATCCATGTGTATCCATCTGTCTGTCTGTCCATCCTTCCGTCTGTCCATCTGTCTGTTCGTCCGTCTGTGTTTCCATCTGTCTGTCTGTCCGTCCATCTGTCTGTCCATCCATGTGTGTCCGTCTGTCTGTCTGTCTGTCTGTACATCCAAGTGTCCACCTGTCTGTCTGTCTGTCCGTCTGTCGCTCTGTCTGTCCTCCGTCTGTCGGTCTCTGTCCGTCCGTCTCTCTCTGTCTGTCTGTCTGTGTCCATGGGTCCATCCATCTGTCCATCTGTCCCTGTCTGTCTGTCCATTTGTCTGTCTGTCTCTATGTCTATCCGTCTGTCTGTCCGTCCATCTATCGGTCTGTCTGTCTGTCTCTCTCTCTCTCTGTCCATCTGTCCATCTGTCCATCTGTCCGTCTGTCTGTCCATCCGTCTGTCTCTATGTCTGTCTGTCTCTCTGTCCATCCGTCAGTTTGTCCATTTGTCCATCTGTCTGTCTGTCTGTGTCTGTGTGTCCATCCGTCCGTCCATCTGTCTGTCTGTCCATCTGTCTGTTCATCCATCCATCCATCTGTCCATCTGTCTGTCTGTCTCTGTCCGTTTGTTTGTCCTTCTGTCCGTCTGTCCATCCGTCTCTGTCTCTCTGTCCATCTCTCTGTCTGTCTCTCCCTGTCTCTGTCCACCCGTCCATCTGTCTGTCCATCTGTCCATCTATCTGTCCGTCTGTCCGCCTGCCTGTCTGTCTGTCCGTCTGTCTCTCTCCCTGTCTGTCTGTCTGTCTCTCTGTCCATCCGTCAGTTTGTCCATCTGTCTGTCTGTCTGTCTGTGTCTGTCTGTCCGTCCATCCGTCTGTCCATCTGTCCGTCTGTTTGTCCGTCTCTCTGTCTGTCCCTCTGTCTCTCTGTCCGTCTGTTTCTCTGTCTGTCCGTCTGTCCCTCTGTCTCTCTGTCTGTCCATCTGTCTGTCTCTCTGTCTCTCTGTCCATCCGTCAGTTTGTCCATCTGTCTGTCTGTCTGTCTGTCTGTCTGTGTCTGTCTGTCCGTCCGTCTGTCTGTCCATCTGTCCATCTGTTTGTCCGTCTCTCTGTCTGTCCCTCTGTCTCTCTGTGTGTCCATCTGTCCGTCTGTTTGTCCGTCTCTCTGTCTGTCCCTCTGTCTCTCTGTCCGTCCGTTTCTCTGTCTGTCCGTCTGTCCCTCTGTCTCTCTGTCTGTCCATCTGTCTGTCTCTCTGTCCATCCGTCAGTTTGTCCATCTGTCTGTCTGTGTCTGTCTGTCCGTCCGTCAGTCTGTCCATCTGTCCGTCTGTTTGTCCGTCTCTCTGTCTGTCCGTCCGTTTCTCTGTCTGTCCGTCTGTCCCTCTGTCCCTCTGTCTCTCTGTCTGTCTCTCCCTGTCTCTGTCCATCTGTCTGTCCATCTGTCTGTCTGTCCATCTGTCTGTCCGTCTGTCCCTCTGTCTCTCTCCCCGTCTGTCCGTCTGTCCGTCTGTCTGTCTCTCTCCCCGTCTGTCCGTCTGTCCATCTGTCTGTCTCTCTCCCTGTCTCTCTGTCCGTCCATCCGTCTGTCCATCTCTCTGTCTGTTTGTCCGTCTCTCTGTCTGTCCATCCGTTTCTCTGTCTGTCCGTCTGTCCCTCTGTCTCTCTGTCTCTCTGTCTGTCTCTCCCTGTCTCTCTCCCCGTCTGTCTGTCTGTCCATCTGTCTGTCCGTCTGTCCCTCTGTCTCTCTCTCCCTGTCTGTCCGTCTGTCCGTCTGTCTGTCTCTCTCCCTGTCTCTCTGTCCGTCTGTCCGTCCGTCCGTCCGCCCCCCCCCCCCGCGCTCACCGGCCGGCCGCCCACCCGTCCAGTGCGTCTCTCGAGTCCAGTCCCCCGGCTGGGCCTCGGGGCCGTAGACGGCCGGGCGCGGGGCGGCGCGGGCACGGAAACTGAGGCAGAGCCCGGGATCCAGGCCGGCGACCGTCACCACGCACGTGGTCTCCTCGTGGGTCTGCGGGGGGGGGGGGGGGGGGGACATGCGTGACCCTGACGGACGGACGGACGGACGGACGGAACACAGAGACAGACAGCC
>NW_024871545.1:10000-15000 GCF_019054845.1 Dipodomys spectabilis
ATGGGTGGATGGGTGGGTGGATGGGTGGATGGGTGGGTGGGTAGACAGATGCTGCCCTCCCCTTGTCCCCCGCCGCACCTGTAGTGGAGGCTGAGGTTGTCATGGCCGCCATGGTCCCAGGTCACCAGCACCGTGTGGAGGTCAAGGCAGAGCAGACGCAGGCCTGGCCCAGGTTGGAGGCCCCAGGGAGTGGGAGGGGGGGAATGATGGGTGGGCATGAGGCCTCTGACCCCCACCCCCCGGCCTCCGACCCCCAGGCCTTCCCCAGTCCTCCCTGGCCCAACCCCCCTGGCGTTGGGAGTTCCGGAAGATTCCGGGAGGGGATTTTGGGGGAGGCCGGGGTGACGCACATCCTGTGCTATTATCAGATCTCAGCCCACGCCGCCCCGAGAGAGAAAAGGGGAAGTAGAGGCCTGGGTGGGGGATGATGTTGACTGTAGATAGAGGAAGAGGAGGGGGAGGAAGTTTCTGGAAAGGAAGGTGGGGGGATGGGGAGGGGGAGGGGAAGGCCGAGGCATCTGAAGGGAGGAGAAAGATTGGGGGGCACCGGCGGGGGGGGGGGCGTGAGTCGGACGGACGGACGGACGGACGGATGCCCACCAGCACCGGGAATGCCTTGGAGAGAGACACAGATGGACAGACAGACACCAGGGAAACAGACAGACAGACACCAGGGAAACAGACAGGGAGACAGACAGACACACAGACACCAGGGAGACAGACAGACACACAGACAGACACCAGGGAGACAGACAGACACACAGACAGACACCAGGGAGACAGACAGACAGACAAACATCAGGGAGACAGACAGACAGACACCAGGGAAACAGACAGACAGACATCAGGGAAACAGACAGGGAGACAGACAGACAGACACACAGACACCAGGGAGACAGACAGGGAGACAGACAGACACACAGACAGACACCAGGGAGACAGACAGACAGACAAACATCAGGGAGACAGACAGACATGAGGGTGACAGAGAGACAGACACCAGGGAGATGGACAGACAGACATCAGGGAGACAAACGGACAGACAGATAGATAGCAGGGAAACAGACAGACAGACAGACACCAGGGACACAGACAGACAGACAGACACCAGGGACACAGACAGACAGACAGACACCAGGGAGATGGATAGACAGACACCAGGGAAACAGATGGACAGACAGACAGACACCAGGGAGATGGACAGACAGACACCCAGGGAAACAGACAGACAGACACCAGGGAGTCAGACAGACAGACAGACACCCTGGGCCTCCCTCCTCACCTCTGTCTTCCTCCCCGGCAGACCCGAGCACTGTTGGGAGGAGCATCAGGGTGGAGGCCAGGGCGGCCCAGGGCCCCGGCTGCCGGCCCCGGAGGCTCATGGATGGATGGATGGACGGATGGATGGATGGATGGGTGGATGGGTGGGTGGATGGATGGATGGGTGGATGGATGGATGGATGGATGGATGGGTGGGTGGATGGATGGGTGGATGGATGGATGAATGGATGGATGGGTGGATGGATGGATGGGTGGATGGGTGGGTGGATGGATGGATGGATGGGTGGGTGGGTGGATGGATGGATGGATGGATGGATGAATGGATGGATGGATGGATGGATGGATGGATGGGTGGGTGGGTGGATGGATGGGTGGATGGGTGGGTGGATGGATGGATGGATGGGTGGAAGGATGGATGGATGGATGGGTGGAAGGATGGATGGATGGATGGGTGGATGGATGGGTGGATGGATGGATGGATGGATGGGTGGATGGGTGGATGGATGGGTGGATGGGTGGATGGGTGGATGGATGGGTGGATGGATGGATGGATGGATCGATCGGTGGAAGGATGGATGGATGGATGGGTGGATGGATGGATGGATGGGTGGATGGATGTGGATGGATGGATGGATGGATGGATGGATGGATGGATGGATGGATGGGTGGATGGATGGGTGGATGGATGGGTGGGTGGATGGATGGATGGATGGATGGGTGGATGGATGGGTGGATGGATGGATGGATGGGTGGATGGATGGATGGATGGGTGGATGGATGGGTGGATGGATGGGGGGACGGGGCTGGCGCGTCGGGGCCCAGGCCACCGTCCGTCCGTCCGTCCGTGTGTCTGGCTGTCCTGCAGGGGAGGAGGAAGCGGGGGAGGGGAGGGGAAACACAGATGCAGGAAACCGAGTCGGAGATGCCGGGCGGCCGATACGGAGGAGGCCGCGGAGGGAGGGGGTGGGGTGGAGGGAAGGGCCCCGCCGCGTGACACGGGCCTGGCCCGGACGGACAGACAGACACGGAGAGACAGACAGACAGGCAGAGAGGGAGAAACACAGACAGACAGATGGACAGAGAGACAAACAGAGGGACAGCAGGGTGACAGACGGACTGATAGAGGGACATTCAGAGTTACAGACAGACAGAGGGATGGACAGACAGAGAGAGACAGACAGACAGACAGAAAGAGACAGACACAGGCAGACAGACAGACTCAGAGACAGACAGATGGATGAACGGACAGACACAGAGAGACAGACAGACAGAGGGACAGATGGATGGACAGACAGACAGACTCAGAGACCCAGACAGACAGACAGACTCAGAGACGAAGACAGACAGAGAGACATAGGGAGAGACAGACGGACAGACAGATGACACGCAAACACACAGACAGATGGACACACGCATGGCCCAGAGCCCTGACACAGACAGACCTGTAGACAGACAGACAGACAGATGCAGAGGCCGAGGGACAGACAGACAGACAGACCAGGGATATGGACGGATGACCAAGACAGGACAGACAGAGGGACGGACATGAGAAGCAGATAGACAGCCAGGTGGACAGAGAGATAGACCGAGCGTCGACGGACAGACAGACAGACAGACCCAGAGACAGATAGACAGATGGATGGACAGAGAGACAGACAGAGAAACGGACAGATAAACAGAAAGACAGAGAGATGGATGGACGGACAGACACTGAGAGACAGACGGACAGACAGAGGGATGGACAGACAGATACAGAGAGACAGACGGAGGGACAGACAGACAGACACAAGGAGAGACCGATGGACAGACAGATGGACAGATAAATGGACAGACAGACAGGTGGACGGACAGATGGACGGAGAGACAGACAGAGGGACAGATGGATGGACAGACAGACAGATACCGAGAGACAGAAACATACAGACAGATTCAGAGACCCAGACAGACAGACAGACAGACAAATGGACAGACAGGGAGAGAGACAGACAGACAGACAGACAGATGGACAGAGAGATGAGACAGGGGGACAGACAGACAGACAGAC
This sequence comes from Dipodomys spectabilis, assembly GCF_019054845.1. NCBI lineage: Eukaryota > Metazoa > Chordata > Mammalia > Rodentia > Heteromyidae > Dipodomys > Dipodomys spectabilis. The sequence goes on from NW_024871545.1 coordinate 13,326, forward strand.
AGATAGACGGATGGACGGACAGACAGACAGAGGGACAAACAGACACAGGGAGAGACAGACGGACAGACAAATGGACAGACAGGGAGAAAGACAAACAGATGGATGGACAGAGAGACACATAGACTGACGGACAGACAGAGACAGAAGGACAGACAGACAGACAGGGAGAAAGACGGATGGACGGACAGACACAGAGACAGACAGGGACAGACAGACAGAGGGACAGATGGATGGACAGACAGACAGAGATAGACAGACACAGAGACAGACAGACGGATGGACAGACAGACACAAGGAGAGACCGATGGACAGATAAATGGACAGATAGACAGGGAGAAAGACAGACAGACGGATGAGATAGAGGGACAGACAGACAGAAAGATGGATGGATGGACAGACACAGAGACAGGGACAGACAGAAAGACAGAGGGACAGATGGATGGACAGACAGACAGAGGGACAGACAGACAGACAGACAGACACAAGGAGAGACAGATGGACAGATAAATGGACAGACCGACAGGGAGAAAGATAGACAGATGGACAGAGAGACAGACAGACAGAGGGACGGATGGACGGACAGACAGACAGAGACAGATAAACAGACGGACAGACAGGGAGAAAGACGGACGGACAGACAGAGGGACAGACAGACACAGAGACAGACACACAGAGGTACGGACAGACAGACAGACACACACAGACAGACACAGACAGACAGACATGAAGAAAGAGAGACAGACAGACTGGTGGACAGAGAGACAGACAGACAGACAGACAGACACACACACATGGACCCTGAGAAAGACGGACACACGGACGGACGGACGGACGGCCGTGTCCCCCCCGGCATTTCGGGGTGCGGCCAGCAGGTGGCAGGGCAGGTCAGAGGTCGCCAGAGTCACCAGACTGTGACATCACAAGACATCCAACACGATCGAGTCCCAGACACCAGCCCCCGCTGTCCCCCTGTCTGTCTGTCCATCTGTCTGTCTGTCCTTCTGTCTGTCTTTCCCTCTGTCTGTCTGTCTGTCTGTCTGTCCCTCTGTCTGTCTGTCTGTCCGTCTGTCTGTCTGTCCCTCTGTCTGTCTGTCCTTCTGTCTGTCTGTCTGTCCCCCTGTCTGTCTGTCTGTCTGTCCCCCTGTCTGTCTGTCTGTCCCCCTGTCCCCCCTGTCTGTCTGTCCCTCTGTCTGTCTGTCCGTCTGTCTGTCTGTCCGTCCGTCTGTCTGTCCCTCTGTCTGTCAGTCTGTCTGTCTGTCCCTCAGTCTGTCTGTCTGTCCCTCTGTCTGTCTGTCTGTCCCTCTGTCTGTCTGTCCCTCTGTCTGTCTGTCCCTCTGTCTGTCCATCTGTTCATCTGTCTGTCTGTCCTTTTGTTTCTTTGTCCCGTCCGTCTCCCTGTCCGTCCACCTGAACTTCGGCCCATCCGTCTGTCCCTCTGTCTTTCATGCCTCTGTCTGTCTGTCCCTCTGTCTGTCCCTCTGTCTGTCTGTCTGTCCCCCTGTCTGTCTGTCTGTCCCTCTGTCTGTCTGTCTGTCCCTCTGTCTGTCTGTCCCTCTGTCTGTCTGTCTGTCTGTCTGTCATGTCTGTCCCTCTGTCTGTCTGTCCGTCTGTCTGTCTGTCTGTCTGTCCCTCTGTCTGTCTGTCTGTCCCTCTGTCTGTCTGTCCGTCTGTCTGT
>NW_024871545.1:22500-45000 GCF_019054845.1 Dipodomys spectabilis
CAGATGGACAGCCAGGTGGACAGACAGGCAGACAGACCGAGCGGAGACGGACGGATGGACAGACAGACACACAGCGTCCCCCTGCTCCCGGGTTCACGCCCTCTGACCCCGTCCTCCCCCCTCCCCCAGGTCATCTGGGCTGTGGTGTTGGCGCCCGGCCAGGCCGAGCAAGAGGAGCACCCAGCACCCAGCACCCTGATACTGAGCACCCAGCACTGAGCACCCAGCACCCAGCACTGAGCACCCAGCACCCTGATACTGAGCACCCAGCACTGAGCACCCAGCACCCTGATACTGAGCACCCAGCACTGAGGACCCAGCAGTGTGCATAGAGCACTGAGCTCCCAGCACTGAGCACCCAGCAGTGTGCATGGATCACTGAGCACCCAGCACTGAGCACCCAGCAGTGTGCATGGAGCACTGAGCACCCAGCACTGAGCAGTGAGCACCCAGCAGTGTGCACTGAGCACCCAGCACCCAGCAGTGAACACTGAGCGCTGAACACTGACCACCCAGCACTGAGCACCCAGCACCCTGCAGTGAACACTGAGCACCCAGCAGTGTGCATAGAGCACTGAGCACCCAGCACTGAGCACCCAGCAGTGTGCATAGAGCACTGAGCTCCCAGCACTGAGCACCCAGCAGTGTGCATGGAGCAGTGAGCACCCAGCACTGAGCACCCAGCAGTGTGCATGGAGCAGTGAGCACCCAGCACTGAGCACCCAGCAGTGTGCATGGAGCACTGAGCACCCAGCAGTGTGCATAGAGCACTGAGCTCCCAGCACTGAGCACCCAGCAGTGTGCATGGAGCACCGAGCACCCAGCACCCAGCTCCAGGCAGGTGCTGGGGCCTTGGTCTCTGTCTGGGCCGGGGTTGGGGGGTGCTGGGCCTCGCTCGCTCGCTCGCTCTGACTCGTTCTCGTCCCCCCCCCCCGTCCACCCTCGGGCAGGAAGCGTTGCCGTGGCGCCCGGCAGGAAGCCGAGGCCGCAGGCCCGACCCCGGCCGACCCCGCCCAGAGCCACTTCCTGCCCAGCTGCGGCCAGAGAGGCCTGGGGGGAGGGGACGGACGGACGGACGGACGGACGGAGACAGAGAGACAGAGGGACAGAGGGACAGACAGACAGACTGACAGACGGACAGACAGACAGAGAGACAGACAGAAGGACAGACAGAGGGACAGACAGACAGACAGAGGGACAGACAGACAGACACAGACAGACAGACATAGAGACAGACACAGACAGACACAGACAGACAGACAGACAGAGAGACAGACAGACACAGACAGACAGACAGACAGAGAGACAGACAGACACAGACAGACAGACAGACAGACACAGACAGACAGACAGACAGACAGACAGACAGACAGACTGACAGAGAGACAGACAGATGGACAGACAGACAGAGGGACAGACAGACAGAGGGACAGACAGACGGACAGAGAGACAGACAGACAGACAGACAGACAGACAGACACAGACAGACAGACAGAGAGACAGACAGACAGACACAGACAGACAGACACAGACAGACAGACAGACACAGACAGACAGACAGAGAGACAGACAGACAGACAGACACAGACAGACAGACAGACATAGACAGACACAGACAGACAGACAGACAGACAGACAGACACAGACAGACAGACAGACAGACAGACAGACAGACAGAGACAGACAGACACAGACAGACAGACACAGACAGACAGACGGACAGAAAGACAGACAGACAGACAGACAGACACAGACAGACGGACAGACAGATGGACAGACACAGACAGACAGACAGACAGACAGACAGACTGACAGAGGGACAGACAGATGGACAGACAGACAGAAGGACAGACAGAGAGATAGACAGACACAGACAGACAGACAGACAGACAGACACAGACAGACAAACAGACAGACAGACAGACAGACACAGATAGACAGACAGACAGAGAGACAGACAGACACAGACAGACACAGACAGACACAGACAGACAGACAGACAGACAGACAGACACAGACAGACACAGACAGACAGACACAGACAGACACAGACAGACAGACACAGACAGACACAGACAGACAGACACAGACAGACAGACAGACACAGACAGACAGACAGACAGACACAGACAGACAGACACAGACAGACACAGACAGACAGACACAGACAGACAGACACAGACAGACACAGACAGACAGACAGACAGAGACATAATGGGGAATATCCTGGAGTGTTCTAGCGTGTTCTGGAATGTTCTGGAATGTTCTGGGGTATACCATAGTCTGCTGTGGTGTGTTCCGCTCTACAGTATACTATTCTGGAGTAGTCTGGCCTGTTCTGGAGTGTTCTATACTATTCTGGAGAATGGTGCAGTGTTCTGGAACGTTCTATAGAATTCTGGAGTGTTCTAGAATGTTCTGAAGCACCCTATAGTATTCTGTAGGGCGTTGTGGAGTACAGTACAGCACTCTGGAGTGTTCTGGAATATTCTATAGTGTTCTGGCGTGTTCTATAGTTTTCTGGAGTGTTCTAGAATGTTCTGAAGCACCCTATGGTATGCTGTAGGGCGTTGTGGAGTACAGCACAGCATTCTGGAGTCTTCTGGAATATTCTACAGTGTTCTGGCGTGTTCTATAGTTTTCTGGAGTGTTCTAGAATGTTCTGAAGCACCCTATGGTATGCTGTAGGGCGTTGTGGAGTACAGTACAGCATTCTGGAGTCTTCTGGAATATTCTACAGTGTTCTGGAGTCTTCTGGAATGTTCAGGAGTGCCCTACAGCACTGTGGGGTATCCTGGAACATTCTAGAACGTTCTGGAGAGTTCTGCCCTCGCCTGGCGTCTCCTCTCCTGGGACAGTCCTGCACTGGGTCGTGGCATGGACCGCTAGAATGTTCAGGAACCTTCCAGAACCCTTGTGGAGTTTTCCAGAAGGTTCTGGAACCCAGCCCTAGCACATTCTGGGGGGGAGGGGGGGTGGGCCTGAGCTGTGATTGACAGGGGGGCGGGACGGTGCCAGGGAGCCGCCCTGTGATTGGTGGGGGGGCTGTGATTGACAGGGGGGCGGGACTGTGCCAGGGAGCCGTCCTGTGATTGGTGGGGGGGCTGTGATTGACAGGAGGGCGGGACTGTGTCCCAGAAGCCGCCCTGTGATTGGTGGAGGGGGGCTGTGATTGACAGGGGGGCGGGACTGTGTCCCAGGGAGCTGCCCTGTGATTGGTGGGGGGGGCTGTGATTGACAGGGGGGCGGGACGGTGCCAGGGAGCCGCCCTGTGATTGGTGGGGGGGCTGTGATTGACAGGGGGGCGGGACTGTGCCAGGGAGCCGTCCTGTGATTGGTGGGGGGGCTGTGATTGACAGGAGGGCGGGACTGTGTCCCAGAAGCCGCCCTGTGATTGGTGGGGGGGGGCTGTGATTGACAGGGGGGCGGGACTGTGTCCCAGAAGCCGCCCTGTGATTGGTGGGAGGGCTGTGATTGACAGGGGGGCGGGACGGTGCCAGGGAGCCGCCCTGTGATTGGTGGGGGGGGCTGTGATTGACAGGGGGGCGGGACTGTGCCAGGGAGCTGCCCTGTGATTGGTGGGGGGGTTCAGGCCTGTGTCAGGGCCTGCGCTGTGATTGACAGGGGGGCGGGACTGTGTCCCAGAAGCCGCCCTGTGATTGGTGGGGGGGCTGTGATTGACAGGGGGGCGGGACTGTGTCCCAGAAGCCGCCCTGTGATTGGTGGGGGGGCTGTGATTGACAGGAGGGCGGGACTGTGCCAGGGAGCCGCCCTGTGATTGGTGGGGGGGTTCAGGCCTGTGCCAGGAGCTGCGCTGTGATTGACAGGGGGGCGGGACGGTGCCAGGGAGCCGCCCTGTGATTGGTGGGGGGGCGGGGCGGGCCCCCTCCCTCCCTCCCCCCCGCCCCTCGGGGCTCAGGCACCGGAAGTCGCCCCGCCCCGAGCCAGGCGCGGCTTCCTGTGCGCCCGCCGCAGGCGTCCGGGGCGGGGCCCGCAGCTGCTCCTAAAAGGCGGCCCCGGGGGCGGCTGGGGCTCAGGGCGCCTGCGCAGTGCGGAGAGGACGGCAGGGGGGGACCCCGAGACCCCGCGCATGCGCACGCGCGCCATGGCCGCCCCGCGCCTCCCGCCGCTGCTGCTGCTGCTGCTGCTGCTGCGGCCCGAGCGCGCGACCCCGACGCCGACCCCGACGCCGGCCCCGACGCAGGGCGACGCAGGTGCGCGCGCGGGCCGGAAGTGGGCGCCGGGAGGGGGGTGCTGACCGGAAGTGGGCGCTGCGGGGGGTGTGCTGACCGGAAGTGGGTGCTGCGGGGGGTGTGCTGACCGGAAGTGGGTGCTGGGGGGGGGGGTGTGTGGTGACCGGAAGTGGGTGCTGGGAGGGGTGTGGAGACCGGAAGTAGGCGCTGGGAGGGGTGTGGAGACCGGAAGTGGGCGCTGCGGGGGGTGTGGAGACCGGAAGTGGGCGCTGGGAGGGGTGTGGAGACCGGAAGTGGGCGCTGCGGGGGGTGTGGAGACCGGAAGTGGGCGCTGGGAGGAGGGTGGTGACCGGAAGTGGGCGCCGGGAGGGGTGTGCTGACCGGAAGTGGGCGCTGCGGTGAGCGTGCTGACCGGAAGTGGGCGCTGGGATGAGTCCTCAGACCGGAAGTGGGCGCTGGGAGGGGTGTGGAGACCGGAAGTGGGCGCTGCGGGGGGTGTGGTGACCGGAAGTGGGCGCTGCGGGGGGTGTGGTGACCGGAAGTGGGCGCTGCGGGGGGTGTGTGGTGACCGGAAGTGGGCGCTGCGGGGGGTGTGGTGACCGGAAGTGGGTGCTGCGGGGGGTGTGGAGACCGGAAGTGGGCGCTGGGAGGGGTGTGGAGACCGGAAGTGGGTGCTGGGAGGGGTGTGGAGACCGGAAGTGGGTGCTGGGAGGGGTGTGGAGACCGGAAGTGGGTGCTGGGAGGAGGGTGGTGACCGGAAGTGGGTGCTGGGAGGGGTGTGCTGACCGGAAGTGGGCGCTGGGGGGGTGTGCTGACCGGAAGTGGGTGCTGGGAGGAGTCCTCAGACCGGAAGTGGGTGCTGCAGTGAGTGGGCTGACCGGAAGTGGGTGCTGGGATGAGTCCTCAGACCGGAAGTGGGCGCTGGGATGAGTCCCGACACCGGAAGTGGGTGCCGGGCCGAGTCCTGTCACCGGAAGTGGGTGCTGGGATGAGTCCTGTCACCGGAAGTGGGTGCTGGGATGAGTCCTGTCACCGGAAGTGGGTGCCGGGCCGAGTCCTGAAACCGGAAGTGGGTGCTGGGATGACTGTTCTGACCGGAAGTGGGTGCTGCGGTGAGTCCCCCCGCCGGAAGTGGGTGCCGTGACCCACCGGAAGTGGGTGCTGGGGCCCGCCCGCCGCTGACTTCCGGTCCCCCCCCCCCTCCCCGCAGGCCCCGCGTTCCGGAACCTGCGCGTGGACCCCGCGGCGCGGCTGCTGACGTGGGACGGGCCCGAGGCGCGCGTGCGCTGCCTGCGCGGGGACGGGTTCGCGCAGCCGGTGAGCGCCGCCACGCACGCCACGCCAGGCCCCGCCCACAGCCCCAGGCCACGCCCCTAAGGGCTTCATAGATCCGCCAGGCCACGCCCACTGCGCCAGGCCACGCCCACAGCGCCGGGCCCCGCCCACGAGGGCTTCGCGGAGCCGCCAGGCCCCGCCCACAAGTCCTAGAGGCCAGGCCACGCCCCTAACGGCAGCGCACCGAGGCCAGGCCACGCCCACAAACGTCCCCAGCGAAGGCCACGCCCCCTCTCGCCCCGTGCTCCCTGCCAGGCCACGCCCCCTCTCGCCCCGTGCTCCCTGCCAGGCCACGCCCCCTCTCGCCCCGTGCTCCCTGCCAGGCCACGCCCCCTCTCGCCCCACTGTCCCTGCTAGGCCACGCCCCCTCTCGCGCCTCTCACTCCCTTGTAGGCCACGTCCCGTCTCCACTGTAGGCCACGCCCCCTCTCGCCCCACTCTCCCTGCTAGGCCACGCCCTCTCTCGTCCGTTCTCCCTGCTAGGCCACGCCCCCTCTCGTCCGTTCTCCCTGCTAGGCCACGCCCCCTCTCGCCCCTCTCACTCCCTTCTAGGCCACGCCCCCTCTCGCCCGTCTCACTCCCTTCTAGGCCACGCCCCGTCTCCACTGTAGGCCACGCCCCCTCTAGCCCCACTCTCCCTGCTAGGCCACGCCCCCTCTCACCCCACTGTCCCTGCCAGGCCACGCCCCCTCTCGCCCCACTGTCCCTCGTAGGCCACGCCCCCTCTCGTTCCGTGCTCCCTGCTAGGCCACGCCCCCTCTCGCCCCTCTCACTCCCTTCTAGGCCACGCCCTTTCTCTCCCGCGTGGCCACGCCCCCTCTCGCCCCTCTCTCTCACAGTAGGCCACGCCCCCTCCCGCCCGTCTCACTCCCTTCTAGGCCACGCCCCCTCTCGCCCGTCTCACTCCCTTCTAGGCCACGCCCCCTTTCGCCCCTCTCACTCCCTTATACGCCACGCCCCCTCTCGCCCGTCTCGCTCCCTTCTAGGCCACGCCCCCTAGTCTCCACACGCTTCTATTCGGTCTCAGTAGGCCCCGCCCCGTCCCCGCACTTGGCCACGCCCCCTCTCGCCCCTCTCACTCCTTTGTAAGCCACGCCCTTTCTCTCCCGCGTGGCCACGCCCCCTCTCGCCCCTCTCTCTCACTCTAGGCCACGCCCCCTCCCGCCCCTCTCTCTCACTCTAGGCCACGCCCCCTCTCGCCCCTCTCACTCCTTTGTAAGCCACGCCCTTTCTCTCCCGCGTGGCCACGCCCCCTCTCGCCCCTCTCTCTCACTCTAGGCCACGCCCCCTCTCGCCCCTCTCTCTCACTCTAGGCTACGTCCCCTCTCGCGCCTCTCACTCCCCCTGCTAGGCCACGCCCCCTCTCGCCCGCTCTCCCTGCTAGGCCACGCCCCCTCTCGCCCCTCTCTCTCACTCTAGGCCACGTCCCCTCTCGCCCCTCTCACTCCCTTCTAGGCCACGCCCCCTCTCGCCCCTCTCTCACTCTAGGCCACGCCCCCTCTCGCCCCTCTCACTCCCTTCTAGGCCACGCCCCAGCTGTCACTGTAGGCCACGCCCCCTCTCGCCCCTCTCTCACTCTAGGCCACGCCCCATCTCGCCCCTCTCACTCCCTTCTAGGCCACGCCCCCGTTTCTCCCGCGTGGCCACGTCCCCTCTCGCTCCTCTCACTCCCTTCTAGGCCACGCCCCCTCTCGCCCCTCTCTCCCTCGTAGGCCACGCCCCCTCTCGCCCCTCTCGCTCCCTTCTAGGCCACGCCCCGGCTCTCACTGTAGGCCACGCCCCCTCTCGCCCCTCTCTCCCTGCTAGGCCACACCCCCTCTCGCCCCTCTCTCTCACGCTAGGCCCCGCCCCCGCCTCCCTCTCGCTCCCATTGGCCGCGCCCGTCCCCGCGCTAGGCCACGCCCCCTCTCGCCCCTCTCTCTCCCGCTAGGCCCCGCCCCCGGCCCCGTCCCGCTCCCATTGGCCGCGCGCGGCCCCGCCCCGCGCTGAGCCCCGCCCCCGCCCCGCGCAGGCGCAGAGCGGCCGCCGCTGCGCCTTCCGCTTCGTGTCGCGCTGCGCCGCCACGCGCTTCTCGGTGCTGCGCGTCGCCGCCGCCGCCACTTCCGCTTCCGCCGCCGCCGCCGCTTCCGCCTCCGTGCTGTTCCCGCCGCCAGGTGAGCGGGCGCGCCCCGGGGGGGGGGGGGGTCACGCGGGGTCACGGGGGTCACGCGGGGTCACGCGCACGCCCCCGCAGACGCCGCCGCCGCCGCCGCCGCCGCGCGCGGCCTGCGCTGCTGGCTGCACCACGCCGCGCGCCTCAGCTGCGCCTGGAGCCCCGCCCGCGCCGCCCCGCGCGGCGCCCAGTACCTGCTGCGCTGGCGCGACGACGGGTACCGCGGGGCGGGGCGCTTCCGGGGGGGCGGGGGGCACTTCCGGTGGGGGTGTGGGGGCCACTTCCGGTGGAGCGGGGGCACTTCCGGTGAGGGTGTGGGGGGCACTTCCGGTCTGGCCCGGCCCCACACTCCACTTCCGGTCGGGTCTATGGAAACGTTCCACTTCCGGTCTGAACCATTTCCCCATCCCCACTTCCGGTCTGGCCCATCCTCAACCCCACTTCCGGTCTGACCCATCCCCACCCTCCACTTCCGGTTCCATCGATGTTGGCTCTCCACTTCCGGTCTCACCCATTCCCCATCCCAACTTCCGGTCTGACCCGTTCCCTACCCTCCACTTCCGGTCTGGCCCATCCCCATCCCCACTTCCGGTCTGACCCGTCCCTACACTCTACTTCCGGTCTGGTCTATGGAAACCTTCCACTTCCGGTCTGAACCATTTCCCCATCCCCACTTCCGGTCTGCCCATCGTCAACCCCACTTCCGGTTCTGGGATTTCCCACCCTCCACTTCCGGTCTGGTCCATTCCCCATCCCCACTTCCGGTCTGACCCATTCCCCATCCCCACTTCCGGTCTGACCCATCTCCATCCCCACTTCCGGTCTGACCCGTTCCCTACACTCCACTTCCGGTCTGGCCCATCTCCATCCCCACTTCCGGTCTGACCTATTCCCCACACTCCACTTCCGGTCTGGCCCATCCTCAACCCCACTTCCGGTCTGACCCATCCCCACCCTCCACTTCCGGTTCCATCGATGTTGGCTCTCCACTTCCGGTCTGAACCATTCTCTACACTCCACTTCCGGTCTGGCCCATCCCCACCCTCCACTTCCGGTCTGGCCCATCCTCAACCCCACTTCCGGTCTGACCCGTCTCTACACTCCACTTCCGGTCGGGCCCATCTTCACACCCACTTCCGGTCTGGTCCATTCTCCACCCCAACTTCCGGTCATCCCCATTCCCCATCCCCACTTCCGGTCTGGTCCATTCCCCATCCCCACTTCCGGTCTGACCTGTCCTCCATCCCCACTTCCGGTCTGGCCCATCCTCAACCCCACTTCCGGTCTGACCCGTCCCTACGGTCCACTTCCGGTCTGGCCCATCCGCATCCCCACTTCCGGTCTGACCTATTCCCTACACTCCACTTCCGGTCTGGCCCATCCTCAACCCCACTTCCGGTCTGACTCGTCTCTACACTCCACTTCCGGTCGGGCCCATCTTCACACCCACTTCCGGTCTGACCCATCCCCACCCTCCACTTCCGGTCTGGCCCATCCTCAACCCCACTTCCGGTCTGACCCGTTCCCTACACTCCACTTCCGGTCTCACCCATTCCCCATCCCAACTTCCGGTCTGACCCGTTCCCTACACTCCACTTCCGGTCTGGCCCATCCTCAACCCCACTTCCGGTTCTGGGATTTCCCACCCTCCACTTCCGGTCTGACCCATCCCCACCCTCCACTTCCGGTCTGACCCATCCCCACCCTCCACTTCCGGTCTGGCCCATCCTCAACCCCACTTCCGGTCTGACCCGTCTCTACAGTCCACTTCCGGTCGGGCCCATCTTCAACCCCACTTCCGGTCTGACCCATCCCCACCCTCCACTTCCGGTTCCATCGATGTTGGCTCTCCCCTTCCGGTCTGAACCATTCTCTACACTCCACTTCCGGTCATCCCCCTTCCCCATCCCCACTTCCGGTCTGACCTGTCCTCCATCCCCACTTCCGGTCTGACCCATTCCCCATCCCCACTTCCGGTCATCCCCGTTCCCCACCCCACTTCCGGTCTGACCTGTCCTCCATCCCCACTTCCGGTCATCCCCACTCCCCACCCCCACTTCCGCCCCGCCCGCCCTCACTTCCGGCGCCGCAGGTCCCCGCGGCGCGGCGCGTGCCCCGCGTACGTCACGGACGCGCTGGGGCGTCACACGCGCTGCGTCTTCGAGGACGTCGCGGCGCTGCCCGAGCGCTTCGTGGCCACCGTCGTCACATCCGGCCCCGGAGCCCCGCCCCCGGCGCTCGACGCGCATGCGCGGCCCTGCGCCGACCTGCACGTCGTCCCGCGCCTCCTCGAGGGTGAGCTTCCGGTCCCCGGGAGGGAAAGGGGCGGGGCCCGGGGCGCCCAGACACCCAGACCGGAAGTCCCGCCCCCACGCACGCAGAGACGCTGAGCCCGCCCCACGTCAACGTGACCTGCAACGTCACGGAGGCCGTGCTGGCCTGGACCCCGCGCAGCGCCTTCCCCGGGCGCTTCAAGTTCCGTCTGCGCATGCGCAAGGTGCGTGGCCACGCCCCCCGGGGAAGGAGGAGCCACGCCCACCGCCGCCTGGGCCCGCCTGACCACGCCCACGCTGTCCAAGCCACGCCCACCGCGCGCTGGGTGAGCCAGGCCACGCCCACTAGTGGCTCAGAGTAAGCCACGCCCACCAGCATCTCAGACTAAGCCACGCCCATGTGCTCATCCACTCCATAAGCCACGCCCACAATGCGCTCGTCCATCCACTAGGCCACGCCCACAACGCACTCATCCGTCCACTAAGCCACGCCCACAATGCGCTCGTCCATCCACTAGGCCACGCCCACAAGGCGCTCGTCCATCCACTAGGCCACGCCCACAAGGCGCTCGTCTATCCAGTAAGCCACGCCCACAATGCGCTCACCCATCTACTAAGCCACGCCCACAAGGCGCTCGTCCATCCACTAAGCCACGCCCACTATGAGCTCATCCATCCACTAAGCCACGCCCACAACGCACTCATCCGTCCACTAAGCCACGCCCACAACGCGCTCGTCCATCCACTAGGCCACGCCCACAATCCGCTCGTCCGTCCACTAAGCCACGCCCACAATGCGCTCATCCATCCACTAGGCCACGCCCACAACGCGCTCATCCATCCACTACGCCACGCCCACAATGCGCCGTCCATCCAGTAAGCCACGCCCACAATGCGCTCACCCATCTACTAAGCCACGCCCACAGTGCGCTCATCCATCCACTAAGCCACGCCCACTATGAGCTCATCCTTCCACTAAGCCACGCCCACAACGCACTCATCCGTCCACTAAGCCACGCCCACAAGGCGCTCGTCTATCCACTAGGCCACGCCCACAACGCGCTCGTCCATCCAGTAAGCCACGCCCACAACGTGTTCATCCGTCCACTAAGCCACGCCCACAACGCTCTCACCCATCCACTAAGCCACGCCCACCTTGAGCTCACCCATCCACTAGGCCACACCCACAGTGCGCTCTTCCATCTACTAAGCCACGCCCACCATGAGCTCACCCATCTAAGCCACGCCCACCACATCCTAAACCATCCCAGCACACGCCCTCGCCTCCTCGGCCACGCCCACCTCGCGCCTGCCTTGCTAAGCCACGCCCCCCACGAACTCCACCCTCCCAGCACCCTCCCACGCCTCCTAGGCCACGCCCACCACGTGTCCGACCCGCTAAGCCACACCCACACCGTGCCTGCCCCCGCTAAGCCACGCCCACTGTACGCTCCACCCTCCCAGCACACGCCCACACCTCCTAGGCCACGCCCACCACGTGTCCGACCCGCTAAGCCACGCCCATCCCGTGCCTACCCCCGCTAAGCCACGCCCACCGTGCGCTCCACCCTCCCAGCACCCTCCCACGCCTCCTAGGCCACGCCCACCACGTGCCTGCCTTGCTAAGCCACGCCCACCACGTGCCTGCCCTCGCTAAGCCACGCCCCCTCGCTTACGGACGCCCCAGGCCACACCCGCAGCGTAGCCACGCCCTCCCCGCCAGCCCCGCCCACCGTGACTCAGCGTTTCTCTGCGCTGCGCCCGGGGGCGGTGGGCGTGGCCTCGCGCCTGTGGGCGGTGGGCGTGGCCTCGCACGCGCTTGGGCCTGTGGCGGGCGCTGTGGGCGGGGCCTGGGCGCGCTGGGCGTGGCCAGGGCGGGCTGGGCGGGGCCTGGGCGGGCTGGGCGGGCTGGGCGGGGCCTGGGCGGGCTGGGCGTGGCCTGGGCGCGCTGGGCGTGGCCTGGGCGGGGCCTGTGGCGGGCTGGGCGTGGCCTGGGCGCGCTGGGCGTGGCCTGGGCGGGGCCTGTGGCGGGCTGGGCGGGGCCTGGGCGGGCTGGGCGTGGCCTGGGGCGGGCTGGGCGTGGCCTGGGCGGGCTGGGCGGGCTGGGCGTGGCCTGGGCGGGCTGGGCGTGGCCTGGGCGGGCTGGGCGGGGCCTGGGCGCGGTGGGCGGGGCCGGGGCGGGTCCATCCGGGTCTCACCGCGCTTCCTCTCCTCCCAGGAGCCCGCGGACGCGTCCGAGGATCTGGAGGTAACGAGGGGTGGTGACGTCACGGGTGACGTCACGGCGTGGAGGGGGGATGGGCGGGGGAAGGAAACCCCCCGGGGGGGACCCCGCCCACCGCCCTTTCCACATCCCATAATAGACCCGGATACATCCCAGCGTAGTGCACCTCCATCCCATAATAGATACATCCCAGCGTAGTACATCTACATCCCATAATATGCACGGACACATCCCATCATAGACAGATACATCCCATAATAGATACATCCCATCGTAGTGCACCTCCATCCCATAATAGACACGGACACATCCCATCGTACACAGATACATCCCATAATACACATTGACATAGTCTGCATCCCATAATATACACAGACACATCCCATCATAGTGCACCTCCATCCCATAATAGACACATCCCATCGTTGTATATCTACATCCCATAATAGACAGACACATCCCAGCGTAGTTCACCTCCATCCCATAATAGATACATCCCATCGTAGTGCGCCTACATCCCATAATACACACATCCCATCGTAGTACAGCTACATCCCATAATATACACGGACACATCCCATCATAGACAGATACATCCCATAATAGACAGATACATCCCATCGTAGTGCACCTCCATCCCATAATAGACAGATACATCCCATCATAGTTCCTAGTGATTATACATCCCATAATAGACATTGACATAGTCTGCATCCCATAATATTCCAATCACTGATTATACATCCCATAATATACACATACATCCCATGTAGTGCACCTCCATCCCATAATATACACGGACACATCCCATCGTACACAGATACATCCCATAATAGGAGTGCACCTCCATCCCATAATATACAGACACATCCCATCGTAGTTCACCTCCATCCCATAATAGATACATCCCATCGTAGTGCGCCTACATCCCATAATACACACATCCCATCGTAGTACAGCTACATCCCATAATAGACACATCCCATCGTAGTGCACCTCCATCCCATAATAGATGCATCCCATCCTAGTTCACCTGCATCCCATAATATGCACCGATACATCCCATAATAGACAGATACATCCCATCATGGTTCACCTACATCCCATAATATACAGACACATCCCATTGTAGTGCACCTACATCCCATAATAGACACATACATCCCATCGTAGTGCGCCTACATCCCATAATATACACCGATACATCCCATCATAGTTCATGTAGTGATTTATTGTGATACATCCCATAATAGACATTGGCATAGTCTGCATCCCATAATATTCCAGACAGTGATGACACATCCCATAATATACACTGACATCCCATCGTTGTATATCTACATCCCATAATATACACGAATACATCCCATCATAGTGCACCTACATCCCATAATAGACACATCCCATCGTTGTATACCTACATCCCATAATAGATACATCCCATCATGGTTCACCTACAGCCCATAATATACACATACATCCCATCATAGTTCACCTACATCCCATAATATACAGATACATCCCATCGTAGTTCACCTACATCCCATAATATACAGACACATCCCATCGTAGTTCACCGACAGCCCATAATATACACATACATCCCATAATATGCACCGATACATCCCATCATAGTTCATACAGGGATTTATTGTGATACATCCCATAATAGACATTGGCATAGTCTGCATCCCATAATGTTCCATACAGTAATTATATATCCCATAATAGACACCAATACATCCCATCATAGTTCATAGTGATTGTACATCCCATAATAGACACCGATCCATCCGATAATACTCCATATAGTGATTTATTATTACACATCCCATAATAGACATTGGCGTAGGATGCATCCCATAATAGGCCCTGGCCCCGGCCTCCATCCCATAATAGCCCCTGGCCCCGGCCTCCATCCCATAATAGCCCCTGGCCCCGGCCTCCATCCCATAATAGCCCCTGGCCCCGGCCTCCATCCCATAATAGGCCCTGGCCCCGGCCTCCATCCCATAATAGCCCCTGGCCCCGGCCTCCATCCCATAATAGCCTCTGGCCCCGGCCTCCATCCCATAATAGCCTCTGGCCCCGGCCTCCATCCCATAATAGCCCCTGGCCCCGGCCTCCATCCCATAATAGCCCCTGGCCCCGGCCTCCATCCCATAATAGCCCCTGGCCCCGGCCTCCATCCCATAATAGCCTCTGGCCCCGGCCTCCATCCCATAATAGCCCCTGGCCCCGGCCTCCATCCCATAATAGCTCCTGGTCGCCCGGGCGACCCCCCGGGGGGTCAGGGGTCACGGTTAGGGGGGGGGGGGGGTGGAGCTGACCCCTGACCCCCGTGACCTCCGCCCCCCCCCCGTGTCTTGCAGGCCGCGGAGCCCGAGGAGGTGAGCGCCTGCCTCAGTTTCCCCTCCTGCCCCGGGGGGCCCGGGGGCGGGGGCGGGGGGTGGAGGTCAAGGGTCAGGGGGTCAGAGAGGCCCAAAGGGGTCGCAGGACACACCGGGCCTGACCCCTGACCCCCGACCCCCCCCCCCTACGTGTGGCCCAGACGGACGCGAACTCCTACACCATCCGCAACCCCCCGCGCGCCTTCTCCCTGCAGCTGGGCATGCGCAGAGCGCTGCAGGCCTGGGGCGCCTGGGGCCCCGCCCAGCGCGTCGGTGAGGCCCGCGCATGCGCCGCGGGGGGGGGGGCGTGGCCAGCGGCCCCGGGGCGCTGACCACGCCCCCCCGGCGTCCCCACGCAGCGTGCGTCCCCGCGTCGCCCCCCGCCGCGCCGCCGTGGCTGCCGGCCGCGCTGGGCATGCTGGGAGCCGCGGGCGCCGCGCTGGCGGCGCTGCGCTTCCGCCGGAAGTACGTGCCAACGGGGAGGGGGGGGGTTGGTCCCGCCCCCTTGGATGCGCCCCACCGGAAGTCCCGCCCCAGCGCGCTGTGCCCCGCCCCCAGGCTCTGCCCGCGCGTGCCTGAACCCCGACCCCTGACCCCTGACCCCGACGTCACCCCGACGCTGGCCCAGGAGGAGGAGTGCCCCGTGACCCCGCTGCGCGAGGAGGAGCGGGACGCGTGACCCCGGAAGTGGACGGGAGGGTCAATAAACACAGCTGTCACTCAGGGCGACTCACTTCCGGCGGCGGGGAGGGGCGCCAGGGCGCGGGAACCTACTGCGCATGCGCCAGGGGGCGCCAAGGCCCGCCCCCCCGTCCGTCCATCCGGGTCCCCGCGCGCTCATTGGCTGAGCGTGGACTCCAGGCCACGCCCACCGCGCCTGCAGGCTCCAGGGCGTCCTTAGGCCACGCCCACACGGGTTCCCGCGCGCTCATTGGCTGAGCGTGGACTCCAGGCCACGCCCACCGCGCCTGCAGGCTCCAGTGTGTCCTTAGGCCACGCCCACCCGGGTTCCCGCGCGCTCATTGGCTGAGCGAGGACTCCAGGCCACGCCCACCGCGCCTGCAGGCTCCAGCGTATCCCTTAGGCCACGCCCATCCGGTTTCCTCCACGTTCATTGGCTGAGCGAGGACTCCAGGCCACGCCCACCGCGCCTGCAGGCTCCAGCGCGTCCTTAGGCCACGCCCACACGAGTTCCCGCGCGCTCATTGGCTGAGCGTGGACTCCAGGCCACGCCCACCGCGCCTGCAGGCTCCAGTGTGTCCTTAGGCCACGCCCATCCGGTTTCCTCCACGTTCATTGGCTGAGCGTGGACTCCAGGCCACGCCCACCGCCCCTGCAGGCTCCAATGTGTCCCTTAGGCCACGCCCACACGGGTTCCCGCGCGCTCATTGGCTGAGGGAGGACTCCAGGCCACGCCCACCGCGCCTGCAGGCTCCAGCGTATCCCTTAGGCCACGCCCACACGGGTTCCCGCGCGCTCATTGGCTGAGCGAGGACTCCAGGCCACGCCCACCGCGCCTGCAGGCTCCAGGGCGCCCTTAGGCCACGCCCATTCGGGTTCCCGCGCGCTCATTGGCTGAGCGTGGACTCCAGGCCACGCCCACCGCGCCTGCAGGCTCCAGGGCGTCCTTAGGCCACGCCCACACGGGTTCCCGCGCGCTCATTGGCTGAGAGAGGACTCCAGGCCACGCCCACCGCGCCTGCAGGCTCCAGTGTCCCTTAGGCCGCGCCCACACGGGTTCCTCCACGCTCCTTGGCTGAGCGTCTCCAGGCCACGCCCCCTGGCAGGTCCCGCCCCTTTCCCCTCTCCCGCCGTGCCCATTGGCTGTCCCGCCCGCCCCTCGGCCTTTCCCGTTCGCTCATTGGCTGAGCGTCTCCCCACACTCCCCCCCCCCCCAGAATGGGTTTTTCTTAGGGGTGAGTGGACATGGGGACCTGCTCCCCTCCCCTCCCCTTTAACCCTTGACCTCGGCTGACCTCACCCCCCCACAGCCCCACACCTTGAGGAGGTGGAGGCCCAGGGTTCGAGGCCCAGGGTTGGAGGCCCAAGAATAGAGGTTCAAAAATGGAGGCCCAGGATTGGAGGTCCAAGAATAGAGGCCCAGGATTGGAGGTCCAAGAATAGAGGCCCAGGGCAAAGTGGAGGCCCAAGAACGGAGGCCTAGGATTAGAGGTCCAGGAATGGAGGCTGAGGGCTAGAGGCCTAGTTCAGGGTGGAGGCCCTAGGGGCCGAGGCCTACATGCAGGATTGAAGCCTTAGGGGGTGGGTGGAGGCCCAGGGATTGGAGATCCAGGATTGGAGTCCCAAGAATGGAGGCTCAGGATTAGAGGTCCAGGATTGGAGGCCCCCAGAATGGAGACCCAGAATTGAAGGCCCAAGAATAGAGGCTGAAAAATGGAGGCCTATGACTGGAGGCCCAGGGATTGGAGGCCCAGGATTAGAGGCCCAAGAACGGAGGCCCAGGAATGGAAGGCCCAGGAATAGAGGCTCAAAAATGGAGACCCAGAACTAGAGGCCCAAGAATGGAGGCTCAAACGTGGAGGCTCAGGATTGGAGGCCCCGGCGTTTATTCCTCCCCGGCCTCCACCAGCAGCAGCAGCGCGGGGCCTGCGACAGAGAGACCCGGATGCACAGAGGCCCGGATGCACAGGGCGGGGGAGGCGCGCGGGGAGGGGCGTGGCTTCCACACAGCCAGTCACGGCGCGCGGGGGCGTGGCCTGGCGGGGCTCGCACCTCCCACGTGACGCGCGCGCGCGCGAAGCCCGAGGGGTCAAAGGCCGCCGCCGCCACGCCGGGCGCCGTCATCCGGGTCCTCCGCGGCCTAGGAGGAAGAAGGAGGCGCGGGGAGGAGGGCGTGGCCGCGCTGAGGGGGCGTGGCCTGGGCTGGGGGCGTGGCCTAGCCAGGGTCTAGTAAACTCAGGGGGCGTGGCCTGGGCTCTGAGCGGGTCTGTGGGGGCGTGGCCTGGCGCTGGGGGCGTGGCCTGGGCTCTGAGTGGAGCTCTGGGGGCGTGGCCTGGTGCTGGGGGCGTGGCCTGGGCTCTGAGCGGTGCTCTGGGGGCGTGGCCTGGCGCTGGGGGCGTGGCCTGGCGCTGGGGGCGTGGCCTGGCGCTGGGGGCGTGGCCTGGCCTCTGAGTGGAGCTCTGGGGGCGTGGCCTGGCGCTGGGGGCGTGGCCTGGCCTCTGAGTGGAGCTCTGGGGGCGTGGCCTGGCGCTGGGGGCGTGGCCTACTGTCTGCGCAGAGCCGTTGGGGGCGTGGCCTGGCCTCTGACTGGTGCTGTGGGGGCGTGGCCTGGCGCTGGGGGCGTGGCCTGGGCTCTGAGCGGGTCTGTGGGGGCGTGGGGCAGCTGGGGGCGTGGCCTGGCGCTGGGGGCGTGGTCTAGCCTGGTCTAGTATCCTCAGGGGGCGTGGCCTGGGCTCTGAGCGGGTCTGTGGGGGCGTGGCCTGGCTGGGGGCGTGGCCTGGACTCTGAGCGGGGCTGTGGGGGCGTGGCCTGGCGCTGGGGGCGTGGCCTGGGCTCTGAGCGGGTCTGTGGGGGCGTGGCCTGGCGCTGGGGGCGTGGCCTGGCGCTGGGGGCGTGGCCTGGCCTCTGAGTGGAGCTCTGGGGGCGTGGCCTGGCGCTGGGGGCGTGGCCTGGCCTCTGAGTGGAGCTCTGGGGGCGTGGCCTGGCGCTGGGGGCGTGGCCTACTGTCTGCGCAGAGCCGTTGGGGGCGTGGCCTGGCGCTGGGGGCGTGGCCTGGCCTCTGGGCGGGTCTGTGGGGGCGTGGCCTGGCGCTGGGGGCGTGGCCTGGGCTCTGAGCGGGGCTGTGGGGCGTGGCCTGGCGCTGGGGGCGTGGCCTGGCCTCTGAGCGGGTCTGTGGGGGCGTGGCCTGGCGCTGGGGGCGTGGCCTGGGCTCTGAGCGGGGCTGTGGGGCGTGGCCTGGCGCTGGGGGCGTGGCCTGGGCTCTGAGCGGGGCTGTGGGGGCGTGGCCTGGCGCTGGGGGCGTGGCCTGGGCTCTGAGCGGTGCTCTGGGGGCGTGGCCTGGCGCTGGGGGCGTGGCCTGACCTCTTAGCGGTGCTGTGGGGGCGTGGCCTGGCGTTGGGGGCGTGGCCTGGGCTCTGAGCGGGTCTGTGGGGGCGTGGGGCAGCTGGGGGCGTGGCCTGGCGCTGGGGGCGTGGCCTAGGGTCTGTACAGGGCCGTTGGGGGCGTGGCCTGGCCTCTGAGCGGGTCTCTGGGGGCGTGGGGCTGCTGGGGGTGTGGCCTGGCGCTGGGGGCGTGGCCTGGGGCTGGCGCAGAGCCGTTGGGGGCGTGGCCTGGCGTTGGGGGCGTGGCCTGGCCTCTGAGAGGCGCTGTGGGGGCGTGGGGCAGCTGGGGGCGTGGCCTGGCGCTGGGGGCGTGGCCTAGCCTGGTCTACTACCCTCAGGGGGCGTGGCCTGGCCTCTGAGTGGTGCTGTGGGGGCGTGGGGCAGCTGGGGGCGTGGCTTGGCCTTGGGGGCGTGGCCTAGGGTCTGCGCAGAGCCGTTGGGGGCGTGGCCTGGGCTCTGAGCGGGTCTGTGGGGGCGTGGGGCAGATGGGGGCGTGGCCTGGCGCTGGGGGCGTGGCCTAGGGTCTGCACACGGCCGTTGGGGGCGTGGCCTGGCCTCTGAGCGGGTCTGTGGGGGCGTGGGGCAGCTGGGGGCGTGGCCTGGCGCTGGGGGCGTGGCCTAGGGTCTGCGCAGAGCCGTTGGGGGCGTGGCCTGGGCTCTGAGCGGGTCTGTGGGGGCGTGGGGCAGCTGGGGGCGTGGCCTGGCGCTGGGGGCGTGGCCTGGCCTCTGAGCGGGGCTGTGGGGGCGTGGGGCAGCTGGGGGCGTGGCCTGGCGCTGGGGGCGTGGCCTAGGTCCTGCGCAGAGCCGTTGGGGGCGTGGCCTGGCCTTGGGGGCGTGGCCTACTGTCTGCGCAGAGCCGTTGGGGGCGTGGCCTGGGCTCTGAGCGGGTCTGTGGGGGCGTGGGGCAGCTGGGGGCGTGGCCTGGCCTTGGGGGCGTGGCCTACTGTCTGCACAGAGCCGTTGGGGGCGTGGCCTGGCCTTGAGGGCGTGGCCTACTGTCTGCGCAGAGCCGTTGGGGGCGTGGCCTGGGCTCTGAGCGGGTCTGTGGGGGCGTGGGGCAGCTGGGGGCGTGGCCTGGCGCTGGGGGCGTGGCCTAGGGTCTGCGAGGAGCCCTTGGAGGGCGTGGCCTGGCCCCCTTCTGTGTGGGCGTGGCCTGGCCCGTGCCTGGGGGCTGGAAAGTGGAGGCCCGAAAGTGGAGGCCTGGAAATGGAGGTTGACAATGTGGAGGCTGGAAAACGAAGGCCCAGAGAATGGAGTCCGAGAATAGAGGCTCCAACATGGAGGATGGGGGGGGGGGGGGGGGGGAAAGGAGGTTTGAAAGTGGAGGCCGGGGAATGGAGGCTGGAAAAGAAAGAAGCTGCGGAAATGGAGGTGGAAACATGGAGGCCGAGAGAGAACGGAGATGGGAAAACGGAGGCTGGGAAAATGAAGGTTCGGACATGGAGGCTGGAAGATGTGGAACTTGGGAAAAGGAGGCCCAGGGAACGGAGGCCCAGGGTGACAGACAGTGGAGGCCCAGAAAGTAGGGAGGCTACAAAGTGGAGGCCCAAGGAATGGAGACCAAAGAATAGAGGACAGAAAGTGGAGGCCAGAAAGTGGAGGCCAGAAAGTGGAGGCCCAGAGAATCAAGAACACAGAATGGAGGCCCAGAGGGTGGAGGCCCAGGGGTGGAGACCAGACAATGGAGGCCCCGAAATTGGAGGCTGCAGAATGGAGGCCCAGGGAATGGAGGCCGCAGAATGGAGGCCCAGGGAATGGAGGCCCAGGGTTACAGACAGTGGAGGTCCAGAACGTTGGAGGCTACAAAGTGGAGGCCCAAGGAATGGAGACCAAAGAATAGAGGCCAGAAAGTGGAGGCCAGAAAGTGGAGGCCAGAAAGTGGAGGCCCAGAGAATCAAGAACACAGAATGGAGGCCCAGAGGGTGGAGGCCCAGGGGTGGAGACCACACAATGGAGGCCAGAGAGTGGAGGCTAGAAAGTGGAGGCCCAGGGAATGGAGGCCGCGGAATGGAGGCCCAGGGAATGAAGGCCCAGGGTTACAGACAGTGGAGGTCCAGAAAGTTGGAGGCTACAAAGTGGAGGCCCAAGGAATGGAGACCAAAGAATAGAGGCCAGAGAGTGGAGGCTAGAAAGTGGAGGCCCAGGGAATGGAGGCCCAGGGTTACAGACAGTGGAGGTCCAGAAAGTTGGAGGCTACAAAGTGGAGGCCCAGGGAATGGAGACCAGACAATGGAGGCCCAGGAAATGGAGGCCAGAAAGTGGAGGCCCAGAGAATCAAGAACACAGAATGGAGGCCGAAAGGGTGGAGGCCCAGGGGTGGAGACCAGACAATGGAGGCCCAGACAGTGGAGGCTAGAAAGTAGAGGCCCAGAGAATGGAGGCTGCAGAATGAAGGCCCACGGAATGGAGGCCGCAGAATTGAGGCCCAGGGAATGGAGGCCCAGGGTTAGACAGTGGAGGTCCAGAAAGTTGGAGGCTACAAAGTGGAGGCCCAAGGAATGGAGACCAAAGAATAGAGGCCAGAAAGTGGAGGCCAGAAAGTGGAGGCCCAGAGAATCAAGAACACAGAATGGAGGCCCAGGGGTGGAGACCAGACAATGGAGGCCAGAGAGTGGAGGCTAGAAAGTAGAGGCCCAGGGAATGGAGGCCGCAGAATGGAGGCCCAGGGTTACAGACAGTGGAGGCCCAGAAACTTGGAGGCTACAAAGTGGAGGCCCACGGGTGGAGACCAGACAATGGAGGCCCAGGGAATGGAGGCCAGAAAGTGGAGGCCCAGAGAATCAAGAACACAGAATGGAGGCCCAGAGGGTGGAGGCCCAGGGGTGGAGACCAGACAATGGAGGCCAGAGAGTGGAGGCTAGAAAGTGGAGGCCCAGGGAATGGAGGCCGCAGAATGGAGGCCCAGACAGTGGAGGCCGCAGAATGGAGGCCCAGACAGTGGAGGCCGCAGAATGGAGGCCCCGTGGAGAGAAGACGTACCTGGGCGCCCTCCACCGCCACCCCGGATCCTCGCGGGGGGTCGGGGTCATCGTCGGGGTCATCGTCGGGGTCGGGGTCGGAGGCCAGCGCCCGGCAGAAGCGGTTGAGCGGGAAGCCGATGACGTTGAGCGCGTCGCCCTGCACGGCCTGCACCAGCATCCCGCCCTGGGCCTGCAGGGCGTACCCTCCGGCCTTGTCCCTGCAGGGGGAGGGGGGGCAACGATGACCTGTGACCTCTGACCCCTGACCTAGGACCCTGCAAGGCACTGGTGACCTCTGACCTCTAACCCCGCCTGGCACCTATGACCCCTGACCTATGACCCTGCAAGGCACCGGTGACCTCTGACCTCTAACCCACCTGGCACCTGTGACCTATGACCCCCTGACCTGTGACCCTGCTGGGCACTTTGTGACCTCTGACACCTGACCTATGACCCTGCCAGGTACCGGAGACTTCTTACCTCTGACACGCCTGGCAGCTGTGACCTATGACCCATAACCTGTGACCCTGCTGGGCACTTGTGACCTCTGACACCTGACCTATGACCCTGCCAGGCACCGGCGACCTACGACCCTGCCAGGCACTGATGACCTCTGACCTAAGACCCCTGACTCTGCCTGGCGCCTGTGACCTATGACCCGTGACCTGTGACCCTGCTGGGCACTTGTGACATCTGACCTATGACCCTGCCAGGCACCGATGACGTACGACCCTGCCAGGCGCTGATGACCTCTGACCCCTGACCTTGTCAGTTACCGGTGACCTATGACCCCTGACCCTGTCAGGCACTGGTGACCTCTGACCTAGGACCCCAGACCCTGCCGGCACCAGTGACCTCTGACCCTGCAGGCCCCTTGTTACCTCTGACCTCTGACCCTGCCAGGCAACCATG
>NW_024871545.1:50000-55000 GCF_019054845.1 Dipodomys spectabilis
GACCCCTGACCCTAATTCTAGGCCCAAATGCAAGGCGTAGACCCCGACCCCTGACCCCTGACCCTTATCCAAGGCCCCAAATCCAAGGTGTAGACCCTGACCCCTGACCCCAATCCAAGGCCTAGACATCTGACCCCAATCCCAGGCCCTGAATCCAAGGCCTTGACCCAGACCCCTGACCCCTGACCCTCATTCAAGACCCAAATGCAAGGCCTAGACCTCGACCCCTGACCCCTGACTCCAATCCCAGGCCTAGACCCAGACCCCTGACCCCAATCTCAGTCCCTGACCTCTGACCCCTGACCCCTACTCAGGGCCCCAGAATCCAATCTCTGGCCCTGACCTCTGACCCCTGACCCCAACCCCAGGCCTCAGAGTCCAATCTCCGGCCCTGACCTCTGACCCCTGACCCCAATTCTAGGCCTAGACCCAGACCCCTGACCCCAACCCAAGGTCCCAGAGACCCCCATGTCTATCCCTGACCTCTGACCCCAATCCCACCTACCAGATCTTGACCCCGTGACCCCTTGACCCCTGACCCCAACCCATGGCCCCAAATCCAAGGCCCAGACCCAGTTCGCCTGACCCCTGACCCCAGTCCAAGCACCTGACCTCTGACCCCTGACCCCAAGCCAAGCACCTGACCTCTGACCCCTGACCCCAATCCAAGCACCTGACCTCTGACCCCTGACCCCAACCCAAGCACTTTACCCCTGACCCCAATACATGCATCTGACCTCTGACCCCTGACCCCAGTCCAAGCACCTGACCTCTGACCCCTGACCACAAGCCTAGCACCTGACCTCTGACCCCTGACCCCAATCCACGCACCTGACCTCTGACCCCTGACCCCAACCCAAGCACCTGACCTCTAACCCATGACCCCAACCCAAGGCCCAAATCCAGGGCCCAGACCCCCATCTCCGTCCATGACCTCTGACCCCTGACCCCAACCCCAGGTCCCACAGTCCAATCTCAGACCCTGACCCCTGACCCCTGACCCCTGACCCCAACCCCAGGCCCCCAATCCAAGGCCCAGCCCCCGATCGCCTGACCCCTGACCCCAATCCAGGGCCCCAGACCCGCGACCTGAGCCCCCGACCCCCGACCCCACGCACGCACGCACGCACGCACGCACGCACGCACCGCCTGGGTGAGGATGTCGCGCCGGCGCGGGGAGGCCGAGGCCAGGACGACGCGCTGCGCGCGCAGGCGACGCAGCGCCGGCAGCAGCGCCATGACGCCCGCCGCAGGCCGCGGGCCACGCCCCCCGCGCCCGCCACGCCCCCCGACGCACGCCCGCGCCGCCGCGCCCCCCCCACGCACGCCACAGGCCGCCCGAGGGCCGAAGTCCCGCCCCGCGCCCGGCACGGGCGAATGAGCAGCCGCGCTGCCCCGCGAGGCCACGCCCACACGCACAGCGCGCGCGGCCCTGCAGGCCACGCCCACAACGGCCCAGGCACGCTCGGCAAGCCACGCCCCCTCGGCCTGGCGGCGGCGTGGGCCTCCAACTCCGCCCCTAGCCAGCTCTGGGAGGGTCGATTTGCATAGCCACGCCCACTCTGTCGGCTGGAACTCACCATGAGCGATATAGGAGTCATGGAGAGCCAGGGGACTCTGGGAAGCCACGCCCACACGTGGGGCATACGCTCCCTTCTAAGCCACGCCCATAAAGGCTCAGCGAGTGTCTGCAAGCCACGCCCCTCACTTTACCCATTAGGTGTGCTCGCACAAAGCTAGAGCAAGTAATTTGCATAAATACGCTCAGTCAGCCAGCTGGAACTCACCATGAGCGATGTAGGAGTCAGGGAGAGCCAGGGTGCTCTGGAAAGCCACGCCCATGCATGGTCTGCAAAGCCACGCCCCTCGTTTTGCCCATTGGGTGAGCTCCCAGCTCGTCGTTCAACCAACGGCAGACTAAATAATTTGCATAACGACGCCCCTAAAGTGTCAGGCAGGGTCTGCACGCCACGCCCCTCGTTATAGCCATTGGGCGTGCTCACAGCAAAGCTATACTAAGTAATTTGCATAACCACGCCCAGTCAGCCAGCTGCAACTCACCATGAGCGATATAGGAGTCAGGGAGAGCCAGGGTCCTCTGGAAAGCCACGCCCATGCAGGCTCTGCGAGCCACGCCCCTCGTTTTGCCCATTGGGTGAGCCCGCAGTTCCTCCTTCACGAAGCCCAGACTAAATAATTTGCATAACCACGCCCATTCTGCCAGCTGGAACTCACCATGAGCCACATAGGAGTCAGGAAGAGCCGCACTGCGGGAGGAAGCCACGCCCACACGCACAGCGAGGCCACGCCCACACGCGTAGCGTACGCTCCCCTGCAAGCCACGCCCACAAAGGCCTAGACGCGCAGGTCCTCCCACGCTCGTTCTTCCTATTGGATGAGCCCACAGCGCCGCCCCCCAGCCCAGTCCTCAGTGGATTGATTTGCATAACCACGCCCACTCCACGGACGCCTGGTCACCATAAGCGATACAGGAGTCACTGTGAGCCTTGTACATTCGCACCAGACGATTACCGCTCCCTGCCTCAGTTTCCCCAAATGCAAAAAGCTATTGGGCTCTCCCGGAAGTCCCTCCCAAGCAGGAAAAGGTGAGATTAAGA
The DNA here is from genome assembly GCF_019054845.1 of Dipodomys spectabilis. Taxonomy (NCBI): domain Eukaryota; kingdom Metazoa; phylum Chordata; class Mammalia; order Rodentia; family Heteromyidae; genus Dipodomys; species Dipodomys spectabilis. The sequence continues at coordinate 52,619 of NW_024871545.1, forward strand.
CAATTATGCGCAGGCGCAGATTTCACTGAACATTGACACGCCATAGGACACTTAGGAGTGAAAGTCCCGCCCTCTGCCCTTCATGAGCCAATGAGCAGACGCGCTGCCCTGGGAAAGCCACGCCCACTCAGGCTGCCTACCCTCCCTCGCAAGCCACGCCCACAAACGCCCAGACGCGCACTGCTGCAGGCCACGCCCCTCACGGTCCTGACTGGGTGGGCCCCCAGCTAGGCCTGGGGAGGGTCGATTTGCATAGCCACGCCCACCGCGGCGCAGCCCCGGTGTCCTCGGGTATCCGCAGCTCACCCTAAGCGATACAGGACTCGCGGAGAGCCTTGCCCATTCCCACCGCGATTCCCCCAGCGCCAGCCTCGACTTCCCCAACCGCGGGGAGCCACGGTGCCGTCCCGGAAGTCCCTTCTGGGAGGTAAACCCACGCCGGAAGTGGCTGGTGTCCAGTGAGTTCCGCGCATGCGCAGATTAAAAATTGAAGCAAAACCGGAAGTGCTGCCCATACAGGGCGGGCCACAAAGACAGACGGAAGTACAGCCGCTGAGTGACCGCGGGGACTCGCGCACGCGCACACAGGCGAGCGAGACCCACCGGAAGTCCCGCCCTCCGCGGGAAGCGACGACCTGGAAACAGCGCGGCGGTAATGGAGCGGGAAAATGGGATTCTGGGAGCTGGTGGGGGGGGGGGGGGAGAATGAGGGCGTGTGCGCATGCGCGGGGTGAGATCAGCCCTGCGCGGAAGTCCCGCCTCCGGGGCCCGGGGGCAGCCAGGAGTAACAGCCTCGGGTTGTGCGCATGCGCGGGGGTGCCTCCTCGCCGGACCGGAAGTCCCGCCTGGGGGACTGCAGGGGGCTTCGGCGGAGGAGGTAGGCCGCGCGGGCAGAGCGCGCCTGCGCAGTGACTCGCCCTGGGAGATGGGGGGGGGGGTTGCCAGGGCAACGAGCACAGGGGCGTGGCCTGGACGGGACTGCAAGGGCCTAGAGGCCTCTGATTGGCGTTGCCAGGGCAACCAAGCAAGGGGCGTGGCCTGGGCGGGATTGCAGGCGCCCAGAGGGCTCTGATTGGCGTTGCCACGGTAACCAGGGGAAGGGGCGTGGCCTGGATACGCATAAAAGGGGAACTAGAGCGCTGATTGGCGTTGCCAGGGCAACCATGGGAGGGGGCGTGGCCTGGTCAGCACAGGAAGGGCCTACACGGCTCTGATTGGCGTTGCCAGGGGAACCAGGCGAGGGGGCGTGGCCCGACGGGACGTGGCCGGCCCTGGTTGGTTGAGGCGCGTCCCGCGCGCAGGCCGGAAACGGAAGCGCGTCACGGCCGGCCGAGGAGGCGGCTGAGTCCCGCGCACGGTGAGAGCCACGGACGGACGGACGGACGGACGGACAGAGGCGGCCAGGCGGGGTCGGGGGTCACCGCCAGGCGGGGTCGGGGGTCACGCGCGGCCTGGAGCGCGGGGGGACAGACGAGGTCACGGCGGGGTCAGGTTGGGGGGGGGTTTGGGGTTCGGGGTCAAGTTGGGGTCATGACGGGGTGAGGGGTCGATTTTGGGGTTCGGGGTCACGGTGGGGTCATGTGGGGGTCTGAGAAAGATGTTGGGGTGCACCGGGAATTTTGGGGTGCTGTTGGGTTACTTCGGTGGTTTTGGGGTGCAGAGAAGATTTTGGGGTGCAGAGGAAGTTTTTGGGGTTCGGCGTCATCTTGGGGTCCTGTTTCGAAGCTCGGGGGATTTTGGGGTTCACCATGAGTTTTCGGGGTGCAGTTGTGTTTTTGGCGTGGTTTTGGGGTGCAGGTGAGGTTTTGGGGTGCAGGGGAGGTTTTGGGGTGCAGGGGAGGTTTTGGGGTGCAGGTGAGGTTTTGGGGTGCAGGGGTCACCTTGGGGTCGTGTTGTGGTGCGGGGGAGGTTTTGGGGTTCGGGGTCAAGTTGGGATCATACGGGAATGCTGAGGAGATTTTTGGGGTTCACCATGAATTTTTGGGGTGCTGCTGTGACCCTGGGATGGTTTTGGGGTGCACCCTAGATTTTGGGGGTGCGGGTGGAATTTTGGGGTGCATCGTTGATTTTGGGGTGCTAATGTACTGTCTGGGTGATTTTGGGGTGCAGACAGGATTTTCGGGTGCAGGGGTGCTTTTGGGGTGCAAGGGACCTCTGGGGGTCGTGTTGGGTTGCACGAGAGGTTTTGGGGTACATCCGTGGTTTTGGTTGTGCGGGAGCAGTTTTGGGGTACCCGGAGCATGATGAGGTGCTAGGAGGGTGTTGGAGTGGTTTTGGGGCGCAGAGATGATTTTTGGGGTGCTGGTGTGTTTAAAAGGTGCGCGGGAGAATTTTGGGGTGCGAGAATCCTGTGGAGGTCATGTGTGGAGACAGAACTGATTT
>NW_024871545.1:65000-70000 GCF_019054845.1 Dipodomys spectabilis
CGGCGGCTGCTGCTGGCCCAGCGCAACCTGCAGTCCGTGCGGCTGGTGGCCGCCCTGCTGGCCCGGGCCAAGGTGGGTCTCGCTCGCGGTTCCCTGGGATCCGGGGGATCGCTGTCCTAGATCCTTGTGATCTGGTGGATCGCTGCCCTAGATCCCTGCAATCCAGGGGATCACTGTCTACACACACAGATCCTTGTGATCCGGGGGATCACTGTCCACACACAGATCCCTGTGATCCGGTGGATCGCTGTCCTAGATCCCTGTGATCTGGGAGATCACTGTCTGTACACAGATCCTTGTGATCCAGGGATCACTGTCCACACACAGATCCCTGTGACCTGTCGGATCACTGTCCTAGATCCCTGTGATCTAGGAGATCGCTGTCCTAGGTCCTTGTGATCCGGGGATCATTGTCCATGCACAGATTACTGTGATCTGGGGGATCACTGTCCATACACAGATGTCTGTGATCTAGGGGATCAGGAGATCCTTGTGATCTGGTGGATCACTGTCCTACATTCCTGTGATCTGGGGGATCACTGTCCACAGACAGATCCCTGTGATCTGCCGGATCACTGTCCTAGATCCCTGTGATCTGGGGGATCGCTGTCCTAGGTCCCTGTGATCCGGGGATCACTGTCCATACACAGATCCCTGTGATCTAGGGGATCAAGAGATCCTTGTGATCCAGTGGATCACTGTCCTACATCCCTGTGATTCGGGGGATCAATGTCCACAGACAGATCCCTGTGACCTGGGGGATCACTGTCCTAGATCCCTGTGATCTGGGGGATCCCTGTCCATACACAGATCCTTGTGATCTAGGGGATCAAGAGATCCTTGAGATCCAGTCGATCGCTGTCCTAGGTCCCTGTGGTCTGGGGGATCACTGTCCATACACAGATCTCTGTGATCTAGGGGATCAAGAGATTCTTGTGATCCCGTGGATCACTGTCCTAGATTCCTGTGATCTGGGGGATCAGTGCCCACACAGAGATCCCGGTGATCTGTCGGATCACTGTCCTAGATCCCTGTGATCCAGGAGATCGCTGTCCTAGATCCTTCTGATCCGGAGGATCGCTGTCTTAGATTCCTGTGATTCAGGGGATCAATGTCCACAGACAGATCCCTGTGACCTGGGGGATCACTGTCCTAGATCCCTGTGATCTGGGGGATCCCTGTCCACACACAGATCCCTGTGATCTGTCGGATCACTGTCCTAGATCCCTGTGATGTGGGGGATCCCTGTCCACACACAGATCCCTGTGATCTAGGGGATCAAGAGATCTTTGAGATCCAGTTGGTCACTGTCCTAGATTCCTTTGATCTGTCGGATCGCTGTCCTAGGTCCCTGTGGTCTGGGGGATCACTGTCCATACACAGATCTCTGTGATCTAGGGGATCAAGAGATCCTTGTGATCCCGTGGATCACTGTCCTAGGTCCCTGTGATCTGGGGGATCAGTGCCCACACAGAGATCCCGGTGATCTGTCGGATCACTGTCCTAGATCCCTGTGATCCAGGAGATCGCTGTCCTAGATAGATCCTTCTGATCCGGAGGATCACTGTCTTAGATTCCTGTGATTCAGGGGATCAATGTCCACAGACAGATCCCTGTGACCTGGGGGATCACTGTCCTAGATCCCTGTGATCCGGGGGATCCCTGTGCACACACAGATCCCTGTGATCTGTCGGATCACTGTCCTAGATCCCTGTGATGTGGGGGATCCCTGTCCACACACAGATCCCTGTGATCTAGGGGATCAAGAGATCTTTGAGATCCAGTTGGTCACTGTCCTAGATTCCTTTGATCTGTCGGATCACTGTCCTAGATCCCTGTGATCCGGGGGATCCCTGTCCACACACAGATCCCTGTGATCTAGGGGATCCAGAGATCCTTGTGATCCAGCGGATCGCCGTCCTCGATCCCTGTGACCCGGGGGGGGGGGGGAATCGCCGTCCGCGCGTCCGTCCCGCGTGTACCCCCTGTGCGTCCACCCGTCCTGCAGGCCGCCCGTCTGGCCGCCCGTGAGCGTGAGGAGGAGCGTCGCCGGAGCCGGGCGCAGGCGGAGCGGCGTCGGGTGCAGGAGGCCGAGCTGCGCCGCGTGGAGGAGGAGAAGCGCCGGGCGCTGGGCCTGCAGAGGAAGGAGCGGGCGCTGCGGGAGCGGCTGCTGGGCCTGCTGCTGGCCCAGGGCCCGGCCCCGGCCTCCACCACCACCACCCCGGCCTCCACCATCCCAGCCTCCACCATCCCAGCCTCCACCACCACCCCAGCCTCCGAGGACGCCCTGCTGCGCCTGCTGCGCTCCGTGCAGGCCCTGGCCGCCCCGTCGGACGCCGGCCGGGCCGTGGCCAGCAGGCCGCACGCAGACCCCCGGGAGGCGGACGCGAGGGCCGGCGCCCCGGCAGCCACCACCACCGCCACCACGATGACCGCCACGACCCCCCCGGCCGCCGTGCCGGCCTCCACCCCCGACCCCGGGCCCCGGCCTGGCCCGCTGGCCACGTCCAGCGCCACGCGCCCCCGGGACCCCGAGGCCGGCCGGTCCCCCCCGTCCTCCCCGTCCTCCTCCTCCTCCTCCTCCTCCTCCGGGGAGGCGGGGGGCGGCCGACGGGGCCGTCGCCGCCGGCCGGGGCCCGACGGGCAGCGGGGAGGCGGCCAGCGGCGGCCGGGGGGGGGCCGGGCCGCCCGCTCCCGCTCCCGCTCGCCCGCACGCCGCCGCCGCAGCGCCTGGACCAGGTAGAAGGGCCGTGGGGGGGGGGGGACGGGGTCGCGGGGGGTCACGGGGGGTCACGGGGCGGGGGGGCACGAGGCCGGCCTGTGTCGATGACCTCATGGGTCCGGCCAGTAATGATGACATCGTAGGTCCGGCCAGCACCAGTGACATCACAAGTCCAGCTTGTAGTGATGACATCACAAGGTCTGGCCAACACCAGTGACATCACAAGTCCAGGCCCACGGCGATGACATCAGAAGTCCGGCCTGTGTTGATGACATCATGGGTCTGGCCAACACCGGTGACATCACGAGTCCAGGCCCACGGCGATGACATCACCAGTCTGGCCAGTAATGATGACATCATAGGTCTGGCCAACACCAGTGACATCACCAGTCCAGCGTGTGTTGATGACATCATGGGTCTGGCCAGCACCGGTGACATCACGCGTCCAAGCCCATGGCGATGACATCACGAGTCCGGCCTCTGTTGATGACATCACAAGTCCAGGCCCACGGCAATGACATCACAAGTCCGGCCTGTGTTGATGACATCATGGGTCTGGCCAGCACCAGTGACATCACGCGTCCAGGCCCACGGCGATGACATCACGCATCCAGGCCCACGGCGATGACATCACGTGACCTCTCGGACACACAGACACAGCCAGAGACCTCGAACCCCGACCCTTGCAACCCCAGGATCCCCAGGGTGACCCCTGACCCTTGACCCCGGTGACCCCCGGCCAGGGTCTCCGCTCGGTGTCATCCTGGCTTTTGTTTTGGGGGTCACGGGACGGGGGTGGGGGGGTCGGGGTCAGGGGTCACGGGGGTGGGGGTCGGGGGTCACAGCCCCCCCCAACTCCTGTTCCAATAAAACCCGTGTGTCCAACCCCGGCCTCCTGAGCTCTGTCCGGCCGCTCCGTTCCCCCCTGGGGGGCCTCGACACCGCCATCCCCTCCCCTGGGTTGGGGGGCCCTTGACACTACTGTTGGAAAGGGGGGCCTCGAGACCACCATCCCCTCCCCTGGGGTGGGGGGCCTTGACACCACCATTCTGTTAGAATGGGGGGGGCCTTGAAACTATCATTCCTTGCTCTGGGGGGGCCTTGACACCGCCATCCCCTCCCCTGGGGTGGGGGGCCTTGACACTGCCCTTCTGTTAGAGTGGGGGGGGGCCTTGAAACTACCATCCCCTCCCCCTGGGGATGGGTGGGGGGCCTTGACACCGCCATTCCTTGATCTGGGGGGCCTGGACACTGCCCTTTTGTTAGAGTGGGGGGGGGCCTTGAAAATACCATTCCTTGCTCTGGGGGGCCTTGACACTACTATTCCCTCCCCTTCCATGGGGGGCCTCGAGACCACCATCGCCTTCCATGGGGGGCCTCGACACCGCCATCCCCTCCCCTGGGGGTGGGTGGGGGGCCTTGACACCACCATTCCGTGGGGGGGGGGGTACCTTGAAACTACCATTCCTTGCTCTGGGGGGCCTTGACACTAATATCGCATTTGAGGGGGGGCGTTAAAACCACCATTCCTTGATCTGGGGGGCCTTGACACTACCATTTGTTCCCCTGGGGGGCCTTGACACTGCCATTGCGTTGGGCCTGAACACTGCCATTCTCTCCCCTAGGGGGGGCCTTGAGACCACCATCCCCTCCCCTGGGTTGGGGGGGCCTTGAAACCAGCATTACTTGATGGGGGGGCCTTGACACCACCATTGTGTGGGGGGGGGGAACCTTGAAACTACCATTCCTTGCTCTGGAGGGGGGCCTTGAAACTATCATTCCCTCCCCTGGGGGGGGCCTCGACACCGCCATCCCCTCCCCTGGGGTGGGGGGCCTTGACACTGCCCTTCTGTTAGAGTGGGGGGGGGCCTTGAAACTACCATCCCCTCCACCCTGGGGGTGGGTGGGGGGCCTTGACACCGCCATTCCTTGATCTGGGGGACCTTGACACTGCCATTTGTTCCCCTGGGGGACCTTGACACTGCCATTGCGTTGGAGGGGGGGGGCCTGGACACTGCCATTCTCTCCCCTAGGGGGGGCCTTGAGACCGCCATCCCCTCCCCTGGGGTTGGGGGGGGGCCTTGAAACCAGCATTCCTTGATGGGGGGGGCCTTGACACTGCCCTTCGGTTAGAGTGAGGGGGGCTTTGAAACTATCATTCCTTGCTCTGGGGGGGGGCCTCGAGACCGCCATCCCCTCCCCTGGGTTGGGGGGACCTTGACACCACCATTCCGTGGAGGGGGAACCCTGAAACTACCGTTCCTTGCTCTGGGGGGGC
>NW_024871545.1:75000-87500 GCF_019054845.1 Dipodomys spectabilis
TCCCTCTGGGGGGCCTTGGGTGCTGTGCTCAGTCCCTCTGGGGGCCTTGGGTGCTGTGCTCAGTCCCCCTCTGGTAGGCCTTGGGTGCTGGGCTCAGTCCCTCTGGTGGGCCTTGGGTGCTGTGCTCAGTCCCTCTGGTGGGCCTTGGGTGCTGTGCTCAGTCCCTCTGGTGGGCCTTGGGTGCTGTGCTCAGTCCCTCTGGTGGGCCTTGGGTGCTGTGCTCAGTCCCTCTGGGGGCCTTGGGTGCTGTGCTCAGTCCCTCTGGGGGGCCTTGGGTGCTGTGCTCAGTCCCTCTGGGGGGCCTTGGGTGCTGTGCTCAGTCCCTCTGGTAGGCCTTGGGTGCTGTGCTCAGTCCCTCTGGGGGGGCCTTGGGTGCTGTGCTCAGTCCCTCTGGGGGGCCTTGGGTGCTGTGCTCAGTCCCTCTGGGGGGGCCTTGGGTGCTGTGCTCAGTCCCTCTGGGGGGGCCTTGGGTGCTGTGCTCAGTCCCCCTCTGGTAGGCCTTGGGTGCTGGGCTGAGGCCTAGGGCCCTGGGCGGAGCCACGGTGGTCGGCGGGGACCGGAAGTGGACTGGGATCCAGCCCAGCAGGGCTCGGCCTTATATACCCGCCCAGGCCACGCCTCCCCCGGGTGATGTCACTGGTCAAGCCACGCCCCCCCAAGGGCCTCATTTCCGGTTCCTAGTCCCCTGGGTGCCATGGCAGGCCCGCCCACAACAGGAAGTGCAGAGTGGGGAGGGGAGGAGATGATGTCATGGTGGGCGTGGCCTAGTGGGTTGGACTGGCTGTGGGCGTGGCCTAGTGGGGTTGGGCTGGCTGTGGGCGTGGCCTGGTGGGTTGAGCTGGCTGTGGGCGTGGCCTAGTGGGTTCACCTGGCTGTGGGCGTGGCCTGGTGGGTTGTGGGCGTGGCCTAGTGGGTTTAGCTGGCTGTGGGCGTGGCCTAGTGGGTTCACCTGGCTGTGGGCGTGGCCTGGTGGGTTGTGGGCGTGGCCTAGTGGGTTCAGCTGGCTGTGGGCGTGGCCTGGGGGGTTCAGCTAGCTGTGGGCGTGGCTTGGGTGGTTTGAGCTGGCTGTGGGCGTGGCCTAGTTAAGTTGGGCTGGTTGTGGGCGTGGCCTGGGGGGTTCAGCTAGCTGTGGGCGTGGCTTGGGTGGGTAGGGCTGGCTGTGGGCGTGGCCTAGTTGAGTTGGGCTGGCTGTGGGCGTGGCCTAGTGGGTTTAGCTGGCTGTGGGCGTGGCTTGGCAGGTGGATTGAGATTATAGTGGGCGTGGCTTGGTAGATGGGGCCCGCTGAGTGTGGGCGTGGCTTCGCAGGTGGGTTGGGCTGGTTGTGGGCGTGGCCTAGTGGGTGGAGCTGGCTGTGGGCGTGGCCTTGTGGGTTGGGCTGGCTATGGGCGTGGCTTAGGTGGGTTGAGCTGGCTGTGGGCGTGGCTTAGGTGGATTGAGCTGGCTGTGGGCGTGGCCTCGTGGGTGGAGCTGGTTGTGGGCGTGGCCTCGTGGGGTTGAGCTGCCTGTGGGCGTGGCCTAGGGGGTTGAGCTGCCTGTGGGCGTGGCCTGGTGGGTTGAGCTGGCTGTGGGCGTGGCCTAGTGGGTTTAGCTGTCTGTGGGCGTGGCCTAGCGGGTTGTGGGCGTGGCCTGGTGGGGTTTAGCTGGCTGTGGGCGTGGCTTGGCAGGTGGATTGAGATTATAGTGGGCGTGGCTTGGTAGATGGGGCCCGCTGAGTGTGGGCGTGGCTTCGCAGGTGGGTCGGGCTGGTTGTGGGCGTGGCTCGTGTGAGTCCAGCCTCTTGTGGGCGTGGCCTGCTCGAGTGCAGCTCCTTGTGGGCGTGGCTTGGGCGGGTCCAGCTCCTTGTGGGCGTGGCTTGGGTAGGTCCAACTACATGTGGGCGTAGCCAGGCGGGCCCAGCTCACAGTGGGCGTGGCCTGTGTGGGCCCAGCCGTTGTGGGCGTGGCCTAGGCGGGTCCAGTCCCTTGTGCGCTCGTCCAGCTCATTGGGGGCGTGGCCTGGGCGGATCCCCTGTGTGCGTGTCTACGTCATGGTGGGTGGGTCCATTTCCTTGTGGGCGTGGCCTGGGTGGGCCCAGCCGTTATGGGCGTGGCCTGGGCCCTTGTGGGCGTGTCCAGCTCCTTGTGGGCGTGGCCTGGACCCTTGTGGGCGCGTCTACGTCCCTGTGGGCGTGGCCTGCTTGGCGTGGGCGTGTCCTGGGCCCTTGTGGGCGTGTCCACGTCCCTGTGGGCGTGTCCTGCTACCTTTGTGCGTGGCCTAGGCGTGTCTACATCCCTGTGGGCGTGGCCTGGACTGGTGTACTTCCCTGTGGGCGTGTCCTACTCCTTCTGGGCGTGTCCTGGGCCCTTGTGGGCGCGTCCAGCTCCCTGTGGGCGTGGCCTGGGTGGCTCCAGCCGTTGTGGGCGTGGCCTGGGAGTTTCCCCGTCCCTGTGGGCGTGTCCTACTCCCTGTGTGCGTGGCCTGGACAGATCCACGTGACTGTGGGCGCGTCCCCGTCCCTGTGGGCGTGGCCTGTGCCTGCCTAAGTCCCTCTGGGCGTGTCCTACTGCTTGTGGGCGGTTCCTGCTCCCTGTGGGCGTGGCCTGGGCCCTTGTGGGCGGTTCCTGCTCCCTCTGGGCGTGGCCTGGGCTGGTCTACGTCCCTGTGGGCGTGGTCTGGACGGATCCACGTGACTGTGGGCGTGGCCGGTGCCTTTCTAAGTCCCTGTGGGCGTGTCCTACAGCTTGTGGGCGGTTCCTGCTCCCTGTGGGCGTGTCCTCTGCCCTTGTGGGCGTGTCCCCGTATCTGTGGGCGTGTCCTACTCCCTGTGGGCGTGGCCTGGACAGATCCACGTGACTGTGGGCGCGTCCCCGTCCCTGTGGGCGTGTCCCCGGCGCTGTGGGCGTGGCCTGGGCGCGTCCCCGTCCCTGTGGGCGTGGCCTGGGCGCGTCCCCCGCGCTGTGGGCGTGTCCTACTCCCTGTGGGCGTGTCCTACTGCTTGTGGGCGTGGCCTGGGTGGGTCTAGCCGTTATGGGCGTGGCCTAGACGGGTCTACGTCCCTGTGGGCGTGGCCTGGACAGATCCACGTGACTGTGGGCGCGTCCCCGTCCCTGTGGGCGTGGCCTGGTTGGGCCCAGCCGTTATGGGCGTGGCCCGGGCTCGTCCCCGGCGCTGTGGGCGTGGCCTGGGCGGCTCCAGCCGTTATGGGCGTGGCCCGGGCGCTTCCACGTCCCTGTGGGCGTGGCCTGGACGGGTCCCCGTCCGTGTGGGCGTGGCCTGGGTGGCTCCAGCCGTTATGGGCGTGGCCTGGGCGCTTTCCCGTCCCTGTGGGCGTGTCCCCGTCCCTGTGGGCGTGTCCCCGTCCCTGTGGGCGTGTCCCCGTCTCTGTGGGCGTGTCCCCGTCCCTGTGGGCGTGGCTTGGGTGGCTCCAGCCGTTGTGGGCGTGGCCTGGGCGCGTCCCCGTCCCTGTGGGCGTGGCCTGGACGGGTCCCCGTCCCTGTGGGCGTGGCCTGGTTGGGCCCAGCCGTTGTGGGCGTGGCCTGGACGGGGCCCCGTTCCTGTGGGCGTGGCCTGGTTGGGCCCAGCCGTTGTGGGCGTGGCCTGGGCGCGTCCCCGTCCCTGTGGGCGTGGCTTGGGTGGCTCTAGCCGCTGTGGGCGTGTCCTACGGCTTGTGGGCGTGGCCTGGGTGGCTCCAGCCGTTGTGGGCGTGGCCTGGGCGCGTCCCCGTCCCTGTGGGCGTGTCCCCGTCCCTGTGGGCGTGTCCCCGTCCCTGTGGGCGTGGCCTGGGCGCGTCCCCCGCGTTGTGGGCGTGTCCTACTCCCTGTGGGCGTGTCCTACTGCTTGTGGGCGTGGCCTGGGTGGGTCTAGCCCTTATGGGCGTGGCCCGGGCGCGTCCCCCGCTCTGTGGGCGTGGCCTGGGCGGCTCCAGCCGTTATGGGCGTGGCCTGGGTGGGTCTAGCCGTTATGGGCGTGGCCTAGACGGGTCTACGTCCCTGTGGGCGTGGCCTGGACAGATCCACGTGACTGTGGGCGCGTCCCCCGCGCGGTGGGCGTGTCCTACTCCCTGTGGGCGTGGCCTGCTTGGGGTGGGCGTGGCCTGGGCCCTTGTGGGCGCGTCCCCCGCGCGGTGGGCGTGGCCGGCGCCGCGCTCCGTGCGTGCGTGCGTCCCGCAGGCGGCGTGGGCGCGCTGGCGCGCGCATGCGCGGCGCTGTACCCCGGGAGCCGCGTGTCCGCGCTGGACGCGCCCGACGTGCTGCGCGAGGCCCGGATGTGCGGCGGCGGCGGCGGCGGCGTGCGGCTCTGCGCAGGTGCGGGGCGGGGGGGGGGAACGCCCGGATGCGGGGGGCGGGGCTTCCGGGCGGCGCGGGGGCGGGACTTCCGGCGCGCGTTGCAGGCGACTTCTTCCGGGACGCGCTGCCCCGCGCCGACCTGTTCCTGCTGGCGCGCGTGCTGCACGACTGGCCCGACGCCGCCTGCCGCCGCCTGCTGCGCCGCCTGCGCGCGGCCCTGCGCCCCGGTGAGCCCGCTTCCGGCCCCCCACTTCCGGTCCCGCCCACTTCCGGTCCCGGTCCCGCCCACTTCCGGTCCCGCCCACTCCCAGTCCCCGCCCCCGCGCACTTCCGGTCCGACCGAGTCCCGCCCACCCACTTCCGGTTTGAGTCAGTCACGACCCCCACTTCCGGTCTGACCCATTTCCCTACCCCACTTCCGGTCTGAGTCATTCCCGCCCGCCCACTTCCGGTCGGACTCATTCCCGACCCCACTTCCGGTCGCACTCATTTCTGACCCCCACTTCCGGTCTGACCCACTCCCGCCCCCCCACTTCCGGTCTAACTTGATCCCGACCCCACTTCCGGTCTGACTCATTCTGAGTGTCCACTTCCGGTCTGACCCATTTCCTTACCCCACTTCCGGTCTGACCCAGTCCCGACCCCCACTTCCGGTCTGACCCAGTCCCGACCCCCACTTCCGGTCTGACTCGCTCCTACTGTCCACTTCCGGTCTGACTTCTTCTGACTGTCCACTTCCGGTTCTGCCCATTTTTCCACCCCCACTTCCGGTCTGACTCGTGACACACCCCGACTTCCGGTCTCAGTCACGTCGGACCCCCACTTCCGGTCCATTCCTGGGATGCCCTAACCCTCCACTTCCGGTCCTGGGACCCTACTTCCGGTTCTGGGACCAGCTATCCTCCACTTCCGGTGTGATCCTGGGCTCCCCGACCCTCCACTTCCGGTCCTGGGACCCTCTCCACCCTCCACTTCCGGTCCTGGAACCCCACTTCCGGTCCTGGGATCCCCCTATCCTCCACTTCCGGTCTGATCCTGGGCTCCCGGACCCTCCACTTCCGGTCCTTAGACTCCCCGACCCTCCACTTCCGGTCCTGGGACCCTCTCCATCGTCCACTTCCGGTCCTGGGATCCCCGTATCCTCCACTTCCGGTCTGATCCCGGGGTCCCCGACCCTCCACTTCCGGCCCTGGGACCCTCTCCACCCTCCACTTCCGGTCCTAGAACCCCGTATCCTCCACTTCCGGTCCTGGGATACCCCTATCCTCCACTTCCGGTCTGATCCTGGGCTCCCCGACCCTCCACTTCCGGTCCTTAGACTCCCCGACCCTCCACTTCCGGTCCTGGGACCCTCTCCACCCTCCACTTCCGGTCCTGGGACCCCCCTATCCTCCACTTCCGGTCTGATCCTAGGGTCCCGGACCCTCCACTTCCGGTCCTTAGACTCCCCGACCCTCCACTTCCGGTCCTGGGACCCTCTCCACCCTCCACTTCCGGTCCTGGAACCCCACTTCCGGTCCTGGGATCCCCCTATCCTCCACTTCCGGTCTGATCCTGGGCTCCCGGACCCTCCACTTCCGGTCCTTAGACTCCCCGACCCTCCACTTCCGGTCCTGGGACCCTCTCCACCCTCCACTTCCGGTCCTGGAACCCCACTTCCGGTCCTGGGATCCCCCTATCCTCCACTTCCGGTCTGATCCTGGGCTCCCCGACCCTCCACTTCCGGTCCTGGGACCCTCTCCACCCTCCACTTCCGGTCCTGGGATACCCCTATCCTCCACTTCCGGTCTGATCCTAGGGTCCCGGACCCTCCACTTCCGGTCCTTAGACTCCCCGACCCTCCACTTCCGGTCCTGGGACCCCCTATCCTCCACTTCCGGTCTGATCCGGGGGTCCCCGCCCGCAGGCGGCGCCGTGCTGCTGGTCGAGGCCTTCCCGCCGCGCCGCGCCCCCGCCGCCCGCGCCGCGCTGCTGCGCATGCTCAGCCTCAACATGCTGCTGCAGACGCGCGGCCGCGAGCGCGCGCCCCGCCACTACCGCCGCCTGCTGGCCGCCGCCGGCTTCCCGCGCGCGCGCCTGGCGCGGCCCCACGGCCCCGACGCGGGCGTCTACGGCGCCATGCTCGCCACCACCGCGGCGCCGCGCCCCGGCCCGCCGATTGGCTCCCCGGCGGAGCCAGGCCCCGCCCCGGCCCACGGATAGGTCCCCTGGGAGAGCCAGGCCCCGCCCCTACGCATGCATTGGTTCCCTAGCAGAGCCAGGCCCCGCCCCTGTGCACACTGGTTTCCTAGCAACAGGCCCCGCCCCTAGGCATGCATTGGTTCCCATAGTAGAGCTAGGCCCCGCCCCTATGCACACTGGTTTCCTAGCAACAGGCCCCGCCCCTATGCACAGTGTGCTGTCTATAGTAATAGTCCTAGGCCCCGCCCCTAGGCATGGATTGGTTCCCTAGTACAGCTACGCCCCGCCCCTAGGCATGCATTGGTTCCCTAGTAGAGCCAGGCCCCGCCCCTAGGGATGGATTGGTTCCCTAGCAGAGCTAGGCCCCGCTCCTCATGCATTGGTTCCCTAGCAGAGATAGGCCCCGCCCCTATGCACACTGGTTTCCTAGCAACAGGCCCCGCCCCTATGCACAGTGTGCTGTCTCTAGTAATAGTCCTAGGCCCCGCCCCTAGGCATGGATTGGTTCCCTAGTACAGCTAGGCCCCGCCCCTACGCAGATTGATCTCCTAGTAGAGCTAGGCCCCGCCCCTAGGCATGGATTGGTCCCTTAGTCCAGCTAGGCCCCGCCTCTATGCTGAGCTAGGCCCCGCCCCTACGCAGAGGTAGGCCCCGCCCCTACACACAGCATGGTCCCAAAGCAGTAGTTAGGCCCCGCCCCTACCCACAGCTAGGCCCCTCCCCTATGTACAGATTGGTCCCTAGTAGAACTGGGCCCCGCCCCTATGCTCAGCGAGGCCCCGCCCCTACGCACAGCGTGGTCCCTACAGCAGTAGACCGAGGCCCCGCCCCTACGCACAGCGTGGTCCGCGCGGTGCCTGCGCCCGTCTCCATGGCAACGGAGGCAGGCCGGGCGCATCCCCGCAAGCGTGGACCAGGGACTGGGGGAGACCGGAAGCGGCGTCCTGCGCAGCCTGGTCGCCATGGCAACCCATCCATGGACCGGAAGCGGCGTCCTGTGGAGAGTCTGGTCGCCAAGGAAACGCATCCAGGGACCCGAAGCGGCGTCCTGCGCAGCCTGGTCGCCAGGGCAACCCATCCAGAGACCGGAAGTGATGTGCAGAGACCGGAAGGGGCGTGCCTGGCATCCTGATTTAATACACATCCATCATGTGGCTCATCCTTGGCCTCTTCTTCGCCCTGGGACGCCCTGGGCGCTGGGGAGGGGCGGGGCCTGCGCGGGTGGGCGTGGCCTAGCAGCCACGAGTGGGTGGGGACAGGGGTGGGCGTGGCCTAGCAGCCCTGGGCGAGGGGGCGTGGCCTGGGAGATGCTTTCCCTGTGGGTGGAGCCTGGTGGGCGTGGCCTGGCATCCCTGGGCGAGGGGGCGTGGCCTGGGAGATGCTTTCCCAGGGGGTGGAGCCTGGTGGGCGTGGCCTGGCAGCCCTGGGCGAGGGGGCGTGGCCTGGGAGATGGTTTCCCAGGGGGTGGAGCCTGGTGGGCGTGGCCTGGCAGCCCTGGGCGAGGGGGCGTGGCCTGGGAGATGGTTTCCCAGGGGGTGGAGCCTGTGGGCGTGGCCTAGCAGCCCTGGGCGAGGGGGCGTGACCTGGGAGATGCTCTCCCAGTGGGTGGAGCCTGGTGGGCGTGGCCTAGCAGCCACTGGTGGGTTGGGGCCTGGTGGGCGTGGCCTAGCAGCCACTGGTGGGTTGGGGCCGGGGGTGGGTGTGGCCTCGCATCCCTGGGCGAGGGGGCGTGACCTGGGAGATGCTCTCCCAGTGGGTGGAGCCTGGTGGGCGTGGCCTAGCAGCCACTGGGTGAGGGGGCGTGGCCTGGGAGTCGCTTTCCCAGGGTGTGGAGCCTGGTGGGCGTGGCCTGGCAGCCCTGGACGAGGGGGCGTGGCCTGGGAGATGTTTTCCCAGTGGGTGGAGCCTGGTGGGCGTGGCCTGGCAGCCCTGGGCGAGGGGGCGTGGCCTGGGAGATGCTTTCCCTGTGGATGGAGCCTGGTGGGCGTGGCCTAGCAGCCACTGGTGGGTTGGGGCCGGGGATGGGCGTGGCCTCGCAGCCCTGGGCGAGGGGGCGTGGCCTGGGAGATGCTTTCCCAGGGGGTGGAGCCTGGTGGGCGTGGCCTAGCAGCCCTGGGCGAGGGGGCGTGGCCTGAGATGCTTCCCCACTGGGTGGGGCCTGGTGGGCGTGGCCTAGGAGCCGTGGGCGAGGGGGCGTGGCCTGGGAGATGTTTTCCCAGTGGGTGGAGCCTGGTGGGCGTGGCCTGGCAGCCCTGGGCGAGGGGGCGTGGCCTGGGAGATGGTTTCCCTGTGGGTGGAGCCTGGTGGGCGTGGCCTAGCAGCCCTGGGCGAGGGGGCGTGGCCTGGGAGATGGTTTCCCAGGGGGTGGAGCCTGGTGGGCGTGGCCTAGCGGCCGTGGCTGCACGGGGTGTGGAGGCCAGGGGGGGTGGGCGTGGCTTCGGGGGGCGAGGGGCGTGGCCAGGGACGTTGTTTCCTCGTAGGTGGATAAGAGTGGGCGTGGCCTGGCCTTCGTTTCACCCTGGGCGTGGCCAGGGAGGCGGTGGGCGTGGCCTGGCTCGCTCCCTCTGCGTGGGCGGCTCCCGGTGGGCGTGATTTAGCCGTTATCTCCCCCGGGGCGCGTCCAGGCCGGTGGGCGTGGCCTGGGGAAGGGCTGGGCGTGGCCTGGCGGGCCCGTGCGCGTGGGTGGAGCGCTGTGGGCGTGGCCTGGCTCGCTCCCGCTGCGTGGGCGGCTCCCGGTGGGCGTGGTTTAGCCGTTATCTCCCCCGGGGCGCGTCCAGGGCGGTGGGCGTGGCCTGGCGAAGCCGTGGGCGTGGCCTGGCTCGCTCCCGCTGCGTGGGCGGCTCCCAGTGGGCGTGGTTTAGCCGTTATCTCCCCCGGGGCGCGTCCAGGGCGGTGGGCGTGGCCTGGGGAAGCCGTGGGCGTGGCCTGGCGGTCCCGGGCGCGTGGGTGGAGCGCGGTGGGCGTGGCCTGGGACCGTTGGAGGGCGTGGCCCGGCCGCCCTCTTCGCCGGGGCGTGGCCAGGGCGGTGGGCGTGGCCCGGCTGACGTCACGCGCGCGCCAGGCGGCGGCTGCGCGCCCAGAGCGCGCGCTGCAGCGCCACGTCCCGCGCCCGCGCGTGCGCACGCGCCTCCTCCGCGCCACCGCCGCCCGCGCCGCGCATGCGCAGCAGCCGCCCGCCGCGCGCCTCCAGCGCCGGGTCCGCCGCCGCCAGCGCCAGCAGCCGCGCCGCCTCCCACGGCGCCTGCGCGGACGGGAGCGCGCGGTGAGCGGAAGTCCCGCCCCCACGGGACCGGAAATCCCCGCTCACAGGAAGCCCCGCCCACCCCGGGGCCGGAAACGCCGCTCACAGGAAGTCCCGCCCACCCCGGGGCCGGAAACGCCGCTCACAGGAAGTCCCGCCCACCCCGGGGCCGGAAACGCGGCTGAGACGAAGTCCCGCCCACCGCGGGGACCGAAATGCCCGCTGAGAGGAAGCCCCGCCCACCCCGGGGCCGGAAACGCGGGATGACAGGATGTCCCGCCCCCCTAGCAGATGGACAGGCCGGAATCACCGAGAAACAGGAAGCCCCGCCCTCCCCGAGACGGAAAAGGCTGCTGACAGGAAGTCCCGCCTACCTAGAAGATGGACAGGCCGAAAAACCCCGCTAGCAGGAAGTCCCGCCCACCCCGGGGCCGGAAACGCGGCTGACAGGAAGTCCCGCCCTCCTAGGACATGGACAGGCCCGCTCACAGGAAGTCCCGCCCCCACAGAGGATGGGAAACCCCGATGACAAGAAGTCCCGCCCCCCTAGGAGATGGACAGGCCGGAATCACCGAGAAACAGGAAGCCCCGCCCTCCCCGAGACGGAAAAGGCTGCTGACAGGAAGTCCCGCCTACCTAGAAGATGCACAGGCCGGAAAACTCCGCTGACAGGAAGTCCCGCCCCCCTGGGTGGAAAACAGATCGGAAGTTCCGCCCCCAAGTAAAGGACAGGTAAAAATGTCTAATGAACAGGAAGTCCCGCCCCCATAGAAGATGGACAGGCCCGCTCACAGGAAGTCCCGCCCCCAAAGAGGATGGGAAACCCCGATGACAAAAAGTCCCGCCCCCCTAGGAGACGGACAGGCCGGAAAACCCCGCTGACAGGAAGTCCCGCCCCCCTGGGTGGAAACAGATCGGAATTTCCGCCCCCAAGTGAAGGACAGGTAAAAATGTCTAATGAACAGGAAGTCCCGCCCCCCTAGAAGATGGACAGGTCTAAATCCCTAAGAAACAGGAAGTCCCGCCCCCCTAGGAGATGGACAGGCCCGAATCCCTAAGCAACAGGAAGTCCCGCCCACCCAGGAGATGGACAAGCCGGAAAAACCGTGCTAAAAGGAAATCCCGCCCCCGAGAGTGGAAAGGAGAACGGAAGTCCCGCCCCCAAGGGAAGGACAGGTAAAAATCCCTAATGAACAGGAAGTCCCGCCCACCAGGTGATGGACAGGCCCGGTTTACTAAACTACAGGAAGTCCCGCCCCCCTGGAAGGAAACCAGAAGATAAATCTCGTCCCCAGGTGATGGACAGCCCTGATTTAGTAATAAATAGGAAGTCCCGCCCCCCTCCAGTGATGGACAGGCGTGAATTCCTAATACACAGGAAGTCCCACCCCTTCCCAGGTGATGGACAGGTCTGAATCCCTCATAAACAGGAAGTCCCACCCCTTCCCAGGTGATGGACAGGGTTGATTTACTAATATACAGGAAGTCCCGCCCCCCCCCAGGGGATGGACATGCCTGAATCCCTAAGAAACAGGAAGTCCCACCCCCTCCCAGGTGATGGACACGGTTGATTTACTAATATACAGAAAGTCCCGCCCCCCCCAGGGGATGGACAAGCCTGAATCCCTCATAAACAGGAAGTCCCGCCCCCCCTGGAAGGAAAGCAGAAGGTAAGTCCCGCCCCCAGGTGATGGACAAGCATGGTTTACTAAAAGGTAAGAAGTCCCACCCCCCACGTGATGGACAGGCCTGAATCCCTAAGAAACAGGAAGTCCCACCCAACAGGTGAAGGACAGGACTAAATCCATAGCTAACAGGAAGTCCCACCCCCTCCCAGGTGATGGACAGGGTTGATTTACTAAGGTACAGGAAGTCCCGCCCCCCTCCCTGGGGATGGACAGGGTTGATTGACCAGTCTGCAGGAAGTCCCGCCCCTACGTGATGGACAGGCCTGAATCCCTAGATAATAGGAAGTCCCGCCTCTCAGGTGATGGGCAGGCCTCAGTTTGGGAGGATGTGATGTCTGTCTGTGTCTGTCTGTGTCTGTCTGTCTGTGTCTGTCTGTGTCTGTCTGTCTGTGTCTGTCTGTGTCTGTCTGTGTCTCTCTGTGTCTGTCTGTCTGTCTGTGTCTGTCTGTCTGTCTGTGTCTGTGTCTGTCTGTCTGTGTCCGTCTGTCTGTCTGTGTCTGTCTGTCTGTGTCTGTCTGTCTGTCTGTGTCTGTGTCTGTCTGTGTCTGTCTGTCTGTCTGTGTCTGTCTGTCTGTGTCTGTCTGTCTGTCTGTGTCTGTGTCTGTCTGTGTCTGTCTGTCTGTGTCTGTCTGTCTGTCTGTGTCTGTGTCTGTCTGTCTGTGTCCGTCTGTCTGTCTGTGTCTGTCTGTCTGTGTCTGTCTGTCTGTCTGTGTCTGTGTCTGTCTGTGTCTGTCTGTCTGTCTGTGTCTGTCTGTCTGTGTCTGTCTGTCTGTCTGTGTCTGTGTCTGTCTGTGTCTGTCTGTCTGTGTCTGTCTGTCTGTCTGTGTCTGTGTCTGTCTGTCTGTGTCCGTCTGTCTGTCTGTGTCTGTCTGTCTGTGTCTGTCTGTCTGTGTCTGTCTGTCTGTGTCTGTCTGTGTCTGTCTGTCTGTCTGTGTCTGTCTCTGTCTGTCTGTCTGTCTGCCTGTCTCTGTCTGTCTCTGTCTGTCTGTGTCTGTCTGTCTGTCTGTGTCTGTCTGTGTCTGTCTGTCTGTGTCTGTCTGTGTCTGTCTCTGTCTGTCTGTGTCTGTCTGTGTCTGTCTGTCTGTCTGTGTCTGTCTCTGTCTGTCTGTCTGTCTGCCTGTCTC
>NW_024871545.1:95000-102500 GCF_019054845.1 Dipodomys spectabilis
AGGGGAGGGCGACTTCCGGTCCCGGGACCCGCGGGAGGGGCACTTCCGGTGAGTGAGCATGCAGGGGAGGGGCACTTCCGGTGAGCGACCGCCTGGGGACCCGCGGGAGGGGCACTTCCGGTGAGTGGGACCCGCGGGAGGGGTACTTCCGGTGAGTGGGACCCGCGGGAGGGGCACTTCCGGTGAGTGAGCATGCAGGGGAGGGCTACTTCCGGTCCCGGGACCCGCGGGAGGGGCACTTCCGGTGAGGGAGCGTGCAGGGACGGCCGCTTCCGGTCCCGGGACCCGCGGGAGGGGCACTTCCGGTGAGTGACCATGCAGGGGAGGGCCACTTCCGGTGAGGAGTTACCAGGGAACCCGCGGGAGGGGCACTTCCGGTCCCGGGACCCGCGGGAGGGGCACTTCCGGTGAGTGAGCATGCAGGGGAGGGCGACTTCCGGTCCCGGGACCCGCGGGAGGGGCACTTCCGGTGGCAGGGACCCGCGGGAGGGGCACTTCCGGTGAGTGGGACCCGCGGGAGGGGCACTTCCGGTGAGTGAGCATGCAGGGGAGGGCTACTTCCGGTGAGCGCCCGCCTGGGGACCCGCGGGAGGGGCACTTCCGGTCCCGGGACCCGCGGGAGGGGCACTTCCGGTGAGTGAGCATGCTGGGGAGGGCTACTTCCGGTCCCGGGACCCGCGGGAGGGGCACTTCCGGTGAGTGGGACCCGCGGGAGGGGCACTTCCGGTGAGTGAGCGTGCAGGGGAGGGCTACTTCCGGTGAGCGCCCGCCTGGGGACCCGCGGGAGGGGCACTTCCGGTGGCAGGGACCCGCGGGAGGGGCACTTCCGGTGGCAGGGACCCGCGGGAGGGGCACTTCCGGTGGCAGGGACCCGCGGGAGGGGCACTTCCGGTGAGTGAGCGTGCAGGGGAGGGCCACTTCCGGTGAGCGCCCGCCTGGGGACCCGCGGGAGGGGCACTTCCGGTGAGGGAGCATGCAGGGGACGGCCGCTTCCGGTCCCGGGACCCGCGGGAGGGGCACTTCCGGTGAGGGAGCATGCAGGGGAGGGCGACTTCCGGCCCCGGGACCCGCGCCGGGGCGCTTCCGGCCCCCCCCCCCCCCCCCCCCGGTCCCCGAGCGCACCTGGTTCCCGGCGGCCCCCGCGCGGCCGCAGCAGCTGCGCCGCCAGCTCCGCGAGCCCCAGCGCGTAGACGCGCAGCGCCGCCCACAGCCGCAGCCACATGCCGCCGCCGCGCTCCCCGCGCCGCGCCTGCGCCCCGCACGCACGCACGCACGCACGCACGCCACGCCCCCCGCGCGCGGCGCCAATCAGCGGCGATCGCCACGCCCCCTCACGCTATGCACAGGGAGCATAAGCCACGCCCCCTGGCGCTATGGATTATGAGCGTAGGCCACGCCCCCAGACGCTACGCACAGCGAGCGCAGGCCACGGCCCCTCACGCCACGCACAGCGAGCGCAGGCCACGCCCCCTCACAGTACGCATAGGGAGCGCAGGCCACGCACCCTGGCGCTAAGCACAGGGAGCGCAGGCCACGCCCCCTGGCGCTATGGCAACAGAGCGCAGGCCACGCCCCCTGGCGCTATGCACAGGAGCGCAGGCCACGCCCCTTGGCGCTATGGCAACAGAGCGCAGGCCACGCCCCCTGGCGCTAAGCATAGGGAGCGCAGGCCACGCCCCCTCACGCTACGCACAGGGAGCGCAGGCCACGCCCCCTGGCTGTCTGGATAGGGAGCGCAGGCCACGCCCCCTGGCTGTCTGGATAGGGAGCGCAGGCCACGCCCTCTGGCTATGTGGATAGGGAACGCAGGCCACGCCCCCTGGCGCTATGGCAACACAGCGCAGGCCACGCCCCCTGGCTATGTGGATAGGGAGCGCAGGCCACGCCCCCTCACGCTATGCACAGCGAGCGCAGGCCACGCCCCCTGGCGCTATGGCAACAGAGCGCAGGCCACGCCCCCTGGCGCTAAGCATATGGAGCGCAGGCCACGCCCCCTGGCGCTATGGCAACAGAGCGCAGGCCACGCCCCCTGGCGCTAAGCATAGGGAGCGCAGGCCACGCCCCCTGGCTATGTGGATAGGGAGCGCAGGCCACGCCCCCTGGCTATCTGGACAGGGACTGCAGGCCACGCCCCTTGGCGCTATGGCAACAGAGCGCAAGCCACGCCCCCTGGCGCTAAGCATAGGGAGCGCAGGCCACGCCCCCTGGCTATGTGGACAGGGACTGCAGGCCACGCCCCCTGGCGCTATGGCAACAGAGCACAGGCCACGCCCCCTGGCGCTAAGCATGGGGAGAGCAGGCCACGCCCCCTGGCGCTAAGCATAGGGAGCGCAGGCCACGCCCCCGGGCTATCTGGATAGAGAGTGCAGGCCACGCCCCCTGGCGCTAAGCATAGGGAGCGCAGGCCACGCCCCCTCTCGCTAAGCATAGGGAGCGCAGGCCACGCCCCCTGGCTATCTGGATAGGGAGCGCAGGCCACGCCCCCTGGCTGTCTGGATAGGGAGCGCAGGCCACGCCCTCTGGCTATGTGGATAGGGAACGCAGGCCACGCCCCCTGGCGCTATGGCAACACAGCGCAGGCCACGCCCCCTGGCTATGTGGATAGGGAGCGCAGGCCACGCCCCCTCACGCTATGCACAGCGAGCGCAGGCCACGCCCCCTGGCGCTATGGCAACAGAGCGCAGGCCACGCCCCCTGGCGCTAAGCATATGGAGCGCAGGCCACGCCCCCTGGCGCTATGGCAACAGAGCGCAGGCCACGCCCCCTGGCGCTAAGCATAGGGAGCGCAGGCCACGCCCCCTGGCTATGTGGATAGGGAGCGCAGGCCACGCCCCCTGGCTATCTGGACAGGGACTGCAGGCCACGCCCCCTGGCGCTATGGCAACAGAGCGCAGGCCACGCCCCCTGGCGCTAAGCATAGGGAGCGCAGGCCACGCCCCCTGGGTCTGTGGATAGGGAGCGCAGGCCACGCCCCCTGGCTGTCTGGATAGGGAGCGCAGGCCACGCCCCCTCACGCTACGCCTACGGAGTGCAGGCCACGCCCCCTGGCGCTGTGCATACGGAGCGCAGGCCACGCCCTCTGGCTGTCTGGATAGGGAGCGCAGGCCACGCCCCCTGGCTATGTGGATAGGGAGCGCAGGCCACGCCCCCTCAGGCTATGCACAAGGAGCGCAGGCCACGCCCCCTGGCTGTCTGGATAGGGAGCGCAGGCCACGCCCCCTGGGTCTGTGGATAATGAGCGCAGGCCACGCCCCCTGGCGCTCTGCACAGGGAGCGCAGGCCACGCCCCCTGGGTCTGTGGATAATGAGCGCAGGCCACGCCCCCTGGCGCTCTGCACAGGGAGCGCAGGCCACGCCCCCTGGCTGTCTGGATAGGGAGCACAGGCCACGCCCCCTCACGCTATGCACAGGGAGCGCAGGCCACGCCCCCTGGCTATCTGGATAGGGAGCGCAGGCCACGCCCCCTGGCGCTATGGCAACAGAGCGCAGGCCACGCCCCCTGGCGCTAAGCATAGGGAGTGCAGGCCACGCCCCCTGGCTATGTGGATAGGGAGCGCAGGCCACGCCCCCTGTCGCTCTGGCGAGGGAGTGCAGGCCACGCCCCCTGGCTCTATGGATACTGAGCGCAGGCCACGCCCCCTCACGCTACGCCTACGGAGTGCAGG
The DNA here is from genome assembly GCF_019054845.1 of Dipodomys spectabilis. Taxonomy (NCBI): domain Eukaryota; kingdom Metazoa; phylum Chordata; class Mammalia; order Rodentia; family Heteromyidae; genus Dipodomys; species Dipodomys spectabilis. The sequence continues at coordinate 98,666 of NW_024871545.1, forward strand.
CCACGCCCCCTGGCGCTGTGCATACGGAGCGCAGGCCACGCCCTCTGGCTGTCTGGATAGGGAGCGCAGGCCACGCCCCCTGGCTATGTGGATAGGGAGCGCAGGCCACGCCCCCTCACGCTACGCATAGTGAGTCCAGGCCACGCCCCCTGGCTATCTGGATAGGGAGTGCAGGCCACGCCCCCTGGGTCTGTGGATAATGAGCGCAGGCCACGCCCCTTGGCTGTCTGGATAGGGAGTGCAGGCCACGCCCCCTGGCTATGTGGTTAAGGAGCGCAGGCCACGCCCCCTGGCTATCTGGATAGGGAGTGCAGGCCACGCCCCTTGGCGCTATGGCAACAGAGCGGAGGCCACGCCCCCTGGCTGTCTGGATAGGGAGCGCAGGCCACGCCCCCTGTCGCTTTGGCTAGGGAGCGCAGGCCACGCCTCCTCACTGTCTGGATAGGGAGCGCAGGCCACGCCCCCTCACGCTACGCCTAGGGAGTGCAGGCCACGCCCCCTGGCAGTCTGGATAGGGAGCGCAGGCCACGCCCCCTGGCGCTATGGCTAGGGAGCGCAGGCCACGCCCCCTGGCGCTCTGGCTAGTGAGCTCAGGCCACGCCCCCTGGCGCTCTAGGCCACGCCCCCCGGCTCTGTGGCTCCTGAGCGCAGGCCACGCCCCCTGGCTGCCACTCCGTGTCTGTAGCCACGCCCTCAGGGCTCAGGCCACGCCCCCTGGGCCCAGGTTCTGAGTTCAAGGTCCAGGCTGTGAGTTCAAATCCCACGTCTGCACTTCAGTGCAAGGCCTGTGTGCAAGGCTCAGGCCCCGAGTGCGAGGTTCAGGCCCCGAGTTCGAGGTTCAGGCCCCGAGTTCGAGGTTCAGGCCCCGAGTTCGAGGTTCAGGCCTTGATTTCGAGGTTCAGGCCCCAAGTTCGAGCCAAGGCCCCGAGTGCGAGGTTCAGGCCCCGAGTGCGAGGCTCAGGACCCGAGTGCGAGGTTCAGGCCCCGAGTTCGAGGTTCAGGCCCCGAGTTCGAGGTTCAGGCCCCAAGTTCAAGGTTCAAACCCTGAGTTCGAGGTTCAGGCCCCGAGTTCGAGGTTCAGGCCCCGAGTTCGAGGTTCAGGCCCCGAGTTCGAGGCTCAGGCCCCGAGTTCGAGGTTCAGGCCTTGATTTCGAGGCTCAGGCCCCGAGTTCGAGGCTCAGGCCCCGAGTTCGAGGCTCAGGCCCCGAGTGCGAGGTTCAGGCCCCGAGTGCGAGGTTCAGGCCCCGAGTTCGAGGTTCAGGCCTTGATTTCGAGGCTCAGGCCCCGAGTTCGAGGCTCAGGCCCCGAGTTCGAGGCTCAGGCCCCGAGTGCGAGGTTCAGGCCCCGAGTGCGAGGTTCAGGCCCCGAGTGCGAGGTTCAGGCCTTGATTTCGAGGTTCAGGCCCCGAGTTCGAGGTTCAGGCCCCGAGTTCGAGGTTCAGGCCCCGAGTGCGAGGTTCAGGCCTTGATTTCGAGGTTCAGGCCCCGAGTTCGAGGTTCAGGCCCCGAGTTCGAGTCCAGACCCCGAGTTCGAGGTTCAGGCCCCGAGTTCGAGGTTCAGGCCCCGAGTGCGAGCCAAGGCCCCGAGTGCGAGGTTCAGGCCTTGATTTCGAGGTTCAGGCCCCGAGTTCGAGGTTCAGGCCCCGAGTGCGAGGTTCAGGCCCCAAGTTCGAGCCAAGGCCCCGAGTGCGAGGTTCAGGCCCCGAGTTCGAGGTTCAGGCCCCGAGTGCGAGGTTCAGGCCCCGAGTTCGAGGTTCAGGCCCCGAGTGCGAGGTTCAGGCCCCGAGTTCGAGGTTCAGGCCCCGAGTGCGAGGTTCAGGCCCCGAGTTCGAGGTTCAGGCCCCGAGTGCGAGGCTCAGACCCCGAGTGCGAGGCTCAGGCCCCGAGTGCGAGGTTCAGGCCCCGAGTGCGAGGTTCAGGCCTTGATTTCGAGGTTCAGGCCCCGAGTGCGAGGTTCAGGCCCCGAGTTCGAGGTTCAGGCCTTGATTTCGAGGTTCAGGCCCCGAGTGCGAGGTTCAGGCCCCGAGTTCGAGGCTCAGGCCCTAAGTTCGAGCCAAGGCCCCGAGTGCGAGGTTCAGGCCCCGAGTTCGAGGTTCAGGCCCCGAGTGCGAGGCTCAGGCCCCGAGTGCGAGGTTCAGGCCCCGAGTTCGAGGTTCAGGCCCTGAGTGCGAGGCTCAGGCCCCGAGTTCGAGGTTCAGGCCCCGAGTTCGAGGTTCAGGCCCCGAGTGCGAGGTTCAGGCCTTGATTTCGAGGTTCAGGCCCCGAGTTCGAGCCAAGGCCCCGAGTTCGAGGTTCAGGCCCCGAGTTCGAGGTTCAGGCCTCGAGTGCGAGGTTCAGGCCCCGAGTGCGAGGTTCAGGCCCTGAGTTCGAGGTTCAGGCCCCGAGTGCGAGGTTCAGGCCCCGAGTTCGAGGTTCAGGCCTTGATTTCGAGGCTCAGGCCCCGAATACGAGGTTCAGGCCTTGATTTCGAGGTTCAGGCCCCGAGTTCGAGGTTCAGGCCCCGAGATCGAGGTTCAGGCCCCGAGTGCGAGGTTCAGGCCCCGAGTGCGAGGTTCAGGCCCCGAGTTCGAGGTTCAGGCCCCGAGTGCGAGGTTCAGGCCTTGATTTCGAGGTTCAGGCCCCGAGTTCGAGCCAAGGCCCCGAGTTCGAGGTTCAGGCCCCGAGTTCGAGGCTCAGGCCCCGAGTGCGAGGTTCAGACCCCGAGTGCGAGGTTCAGACCCCGAGTTCGAGGTTCAGGCCTTGATTTCGAGGTTCAGGCCCCGAGTGCGAGGTTCAGACCCCGAGTTCGAGGTTCAGGCCCCGAGTGCGAGGTTCAGGCCCCGAGTGCGAGGCTCAGGCCCCGAGTGCGAGGTTCAGGCCCTGAGTGCGAGGTTCAGGCCCCGAGTGCGAGGCTCAGGCCCCGAGTTCGAGGCTCAGGCCCCGAGTTCGAGGTTCAGGCCCCGAGTTCGAGGTTCAGGCCCCGAGTGCGAGGTTCAGGCCATGAGTGCGAGGTTCAGGCCTTGATTTCGAGGTTCAGGCCCCGAGTGCGAGGTTCAAGCCCCGAGTGCGAGGTTCAGGCCCCGAGTACGAGGTTCAGGCCCCGAGTTCGAGGCTCAGGCCCCGAGTGCGAGGCTCAGGCCCCGAGTTCGAGGCTCAGCCCCGACTTTAGACAAACAGGCAGCAGACTCCATGTGTTCTCAAAAATAGGTGTATTTTATTTGTTCTCACTCATTCATTCGTTCACGTGTGCGTGGGATGGATTCGGGGCCCGGGCCACCGGACGGACGGACGGACGGACAGACAGACAGACAGACAGACGGACAGACAGACGGACAGACGGACAGACAGACGGACAGACGGACGGACAGACGGACTCACAGACGGGGAGCTGGTTTGAACTGGTTTGAACAGGTTTGAGCTGGATTGAACTGGATTGAGCTGGATTGAACTGGTTTGAGCTGGATTGAACAGGTTTGAGCTGGTTTTGAGCTGGATTGCACTGGTTTGAGCTGGATTGAACTGGTTTTCAGCTGGTTTTGAGCTGGATTGAACTGGATTAAACTGGTTTGAACAGGTTAGAGCAAGATTGAACTGGTTTTGAGCTGGATTGAACTGATTTGAGCTGGATTGAACTGGTTTGAACCGGTTTGAACTGGATTGAACTGGTTTTCAGCTGATTTTGACCTGGATTGAACTTGTTTGAGCTGGTCTTGAACTGGATTAAACTGGTTTGAGCTGGATTGAACTGGATTAAACTGGTTTGAACGGGTTAGAGCAACATTGAACTGGTTTGAGCTGGTTTGAACTGGTTTTGAGCTGGATTCAACTGGTTTGAGCTGGTTTTGAGCTGGATTGAA